>NC_057755.1:895022-1039087 GCF_004010195.1 Chiloscyllium plagiosum | reverse complement strand
GTCACTTCCCCCTGGTGCTTCCGCTCTTTCTGTGAAGAGAGAGTGAAAGAGAAAAAAAAAACACCCCTGCCCGCTACCGGTAAGTACTTTTAAAACCAAACGGTCTTACCTTCGCTGCTGCTCGCACTGGAAATATAATTCTTCTGCAATTTCTTTGTTCCCGTAATACATTCCCCTGTTTCTGTCTTCAAGGGCCCAATTTTAGCCTTAACCATTTTATTGCCTTTCACATACCTAAAAAAAAAGCTTTTACTATCCTCCTTTATATATTTGGCCAGTTTACCTTGGTACCTCATTTTTTCTCTGCGTATTTCCTTCTTAGTAATCCTTTGGTGTTCTTTAAAAGCTTCCCAATCCTCCGTTTTCCCACTGATCTTTGTTATGTTATACTTTTTCTCTTTTAACTTTATATGTTTCTTAACTTCCCTCGTCAGCCACGGCCACACAGTCCTCCTCCTAGGATCTTTCTTCCTTTTTGGAATGAACTGATCCTGCATCTTCTGCATTATACCCAGAAATATCTGCCATTGTTTCTCCACTGTCATCACTGCTAAGGTATTGAGCCATTGAACTTTGGCCAGCTCCTCCCTCATAGTTCCCTTTATTCAACTGAAATATTGTCACTTCCAATTGTACCCTCACCCTCTCAATTTGCAGATTGAAGTTTATTGTATTATGGCCACTACTTCCCAATGGCTCCATCACATCGAGGTCCCTGGTCAATTTTGGTTCGTTGCACAATACCATATCCAGAATTGCCTTCTCCCTGGTAAGCTCCAGCACCAGCTGTTCTTCGAATCCATCTCGGAGGCACTCCACGAAGTCTCTTTCTTGAGGTCCAATACCATCCTGATTCTCCCAGTCTACCTGCATGTTGAAATCCCCCATAACAACTGTAGTAACATCTTTGCGACAGGCCAATTTCAGCGCCTGATTCAACTTACATCCGACATCCAGACTACTGTTTGGGAGCCTGTGGATAACTCTCAAGAAGGTCTTATTACCCTTAGAATTTCTCCGCTCTATTCATACTGACTCTACATCGCCTGATTCTATGTCCTCCCACGCAAGGGACTGAATATCATCCCTTACCAACATGGCCACACATACCCCGCCCGTCAGTCTGTCCTTACAATAGCACGTGTAGCCTTGAGTATTCATTTCCCAGGCCCTGTCCACTTGAAGTCACGCCTCAGTTATCCCCACAATATCGTATCTGCCAATTTCCAAAAGAGC
Organism: Chiloscyllium plagiosum; assembly: GCF_004010195.1. Classification (NCBI taxonomy): domain Eukaryota; kingdom Metazoa; phylum Chordata; class Chondrichthyes; order Orectolobiformes; family Hemiscylliidae; genus Chiloscyllium; species Chiloscyllium plagiosum. The sequence goes on along the minus strand of NC_057755.1, from coordinate 1,037,851 downwards.
CTCAAGCTCATCCATCTTCTTTCTAATGCTTCGTGCATTCATATATAGTATTTTTAATTTGTTATTGCCCTCACGTTTCCCATCAACTGCTTTTTAACTCAACCTTGCAGCATGATCCCTTTTTGAGTTTTCTGCTTCATTGATACAGTTGTCTTTCTTGACTCCCCTTGTTCTAACTTTTCCTTCATTTTCCTTCTTAAACATCCAGTTTGTCCCCTCCCCCCGCCCGCTACTTAGTTTAAACGCAGCTGTTTTGCAGTACCAAACCAGCCTGCCAGAATGCTGGTCCCCAACCTATTAAGGTGGAAACTGTCTCTCTTGTATAATTTATGCTTACCACAAAACATACCCCAGTGATCCATGAATTTAAACCCTTGCTTCCTGCACCTTCCTATGTTGTTAGTTCCAATGCACACATTAACCTTCTGCTGATCCCACTCGCTTTTTAGAATATTTTGCACGCTCTCCACGATATCCTTGATACTGGCACCAAGAGGTAATACGCGGTCTTGGATGCAGAAACGTCTGTATGTGTCACTGACGAGAGATTCCCCTTTCACAATTAATCGTTTGAACCTGACGTACCCCTCATTACTTTCGATCCAGTCTTGGTCCCAAAAATTTGGCTGTTCGTGCTACATTTCCCAAAGAGTCTATCTCACCCGACATTTTCCAAAACAGCATTCCTGTTTAAGATGGGTGCAGCCACAGGAGCCTCCTGCAGTACACATTTCCCTCTCCTGCCTTTTCTTGGGATAACCCATCTAACTGATGAAGTGTGCTTTTGTTTTCACTTCCTGTCGCTGCCATCCATCAGACTCCCTAGCTCCTAAAAATTCCTCATTGTCTCCAACTCCTGCTCCAGCAGATCCATGCGATATGATAGAATTCACAACCAAACATATTTACTGTAGACAGAATCATCAGTAACATGGAAACTCTCCAGAATCTCCCACATCCAACAAGAAGAGTACATCACTCTTCTAAAGGCGATTTTTGCCCCTCGATAATCGACAGGCACAGAAAATAGTCTTACTGATTTAAAAGACACAGCTCAAGGCTAACATTGTACTTGTGCTTTTTATTTGTAATATTTTAATGGAGAGACAGATCTCAATAAAACCTATACTCAATCACAACTCAATCTCCTTAGTATTGTCGATGTACACAAAAACAGTCAGCAAGATTACACTTAAAAACCATGCACTTAGCTGCTCCTATGCTATGAACTCTCCCACACATGACCCTCCTTTTATAAATTGTGTTGCTTTGATCTTTCATTTCCCCAGATTTCTAAAGCAATGCAATAGCTCATAAAACAATAATTACTCTTCCAGGATTTTGTGTACATCAGCGCCGATACCTGAAATACCTTAAACAAGGATCAGCTCTCACAGCCACAATCTTTTCCCTTTCTCCAATTAGGATTACCTGGAATCGTCTGGTCACTAAATTACAAAGGCATGAGTTATTGCATTTCAGAAAATGTGATTGTTTGACGGGCAATGCTAACTGAGCTGAAAAGATTTGCTTCATCATTAAAGGTGCAAACCACAATCTGACCCTTCTCTGTGATGATACACTGAAGTTCTGTTAACTGACTGAATCCCTTATAGTTTGTATTGGAAAGTGAACAATTCCTTGTCAAGTGTCGGAAATGTTCTAATTCGGCTTGTACATTCAGACAGCAAATAATGTAAAATGCAAATAGGGAGATGTGAACTTTTCGTTGCATTCCCTGCATTACCTGACTCAAAACGTTTTGGAATGTGCTTATTGATATTTTATGAATAAACTACACAATGCAGAGCAGAGCAGACAGTTCACTACTGCATTTACTGAATGTATAATACATTGTATGATAAAATATAGCATGGCAAAAATCAGGTTTCTCTGACACTCTAATTATGTCGGGGCAATTACATGTAAACTGATATTCCGAGTACTCAGCAGTTCATCGACAGTACAAGACTTCATAATACTTCTTTTATAAAAACTTTCCATTATAATGAGACAACCAAACAATGGAATGAATATTAAACTAACGAATTCATACATTCTTATGTTCGAACCTCAGTTAACATTCCTCCTCCACATGTAAAGTTGCTTTCTACATTATAAGAAGTATGAAGCCAGAAACACTTCTACAGCGAACAACTGGAAGGTAGCCACAGCCCTCGGGAATACACTTTAACAATCCATAGTGATCCAGTAGTTGAAATGGACAATACAGAAACAGACCATTTCACCTACCCCCACCCCCACCCCCACAAGCGAATTCACTTTAGCACTCCTCAGTCTTTCTGCAACCGCACGGAAATGTATGAATGTTATGCACTGAAACAGGTCATTTAAGTCTGAATTAATTGATAAACTACCAACTATGCTGATCCCACTTTTCAACACCTGGTCCACAGCGTTGAAGATTTCTACACTTCACTTGCATTTGCAAGTTTCATTAAAATGAGTTAAGGTTGGTCACCTCAAGCCTCCATTGAAACTAGGCAGTGAATTCCAGTTGAACCATTATCTTCTCAATGAAATAGTAGGCCTCATGTCCTTCAAAATCCTCCCATTAATTTTGTTCACTCTGTGTCTCCTGGTAAGTGGTTCTTCGTTCGGGGAGACAGGTGTCCAATCCACACTCTGATGCTTTTGTAAATCCCAATCACGTCAAATCTCATGCATCTCTGTTCAGGGAAAATGACACCAACTTATGCATCTTTCCTCAATGATGCAGTAATTTCCACATACTGACATCATTGTTGTAAATCCCGTCTGTCCTCTCCTTATAGCAATTCTGTCCTCACTGCTCGGTAATGAAAAAAATGTCAGGCTGCATCCGAGGAGCTGGAGACTAAGCCCTGGTGAAGGGCTTATGTCCTCAATGTCAAAACTCCTGCTTCGGATGCTGCATGACCTGCTGTGTGTTCCCAGCAACACACTCTCGACTCTGGACTCCAGCATCAGCGGTACTCACTTTCTTCTCGGAGATCACCAGAACTGTTAAATAAACAGCATATGTATCCGCAACCCAGTGTCTCATTTAGTTCCAGAGTTACAGGTCTGGCAGGGTGTGAGAGAATGCATTTTATGATTACTGTGGTGCAGAGTAAGAGTAGTAACTTTGAGAGGGGTAAGATGGAATTACAACTCAGCGTGGATGTCTGATCAGGGTCTGGAGCATATAATGGATCTGGAAAGATAAACTTGGGACACAGTTGACAGTGCATTGCTAGAAAAGCACAGCAGGTCAGGCAGCATGCAATGAGCAGGAAAATGGACTTTTCGGGCCAGAGCCCTTCATCAGGACTCTGGGCTGAAACATCAATCTTCCTGCTCCTCGAGTGCTGCCTGAACTGTTGTACTTTTCCAGCAATACATTCTCAACTCTGATCTCCAGCATCTGCAGACGTCACTGTCTCATAGTTGTGACACAACCTACTTGAAGTGTGGGGTTAGTTTATACGTTCATCGGGAGTGTGTCTAAGTATTTAATAGCCTCACTTCTGTTCTGATACCAGCTGATTAATTACAGAACAAGCCAGATCATCGATAAAAACCCAGCTTGATGGATTTCAACCTCATTTGTATTGATTTAACAATGTGATCTCTTGCTGAATCGTAAACACACAATGCTGCAAATATTGCTTCCACAACAAAACAGAAGTTTCTTACAAAAAATGAAGACAAAATAGAATAAATGCAACTACGTACTTATAATGCAGTTTCAAAGGCAATGAACACAGCATAAATGTATAATTCCCATTAACCTCAAAACAATGCACAAATGGCATAAAAGGATGCAACTTCTAGAAATCATACTAAGCACGGCTCCCGGTGCCGTCCAAAGAAAGCAACCCTCACATAAAACTCACTCAAGACTCCCTGTATCTATCACTTGGTTAAATGACTTGTGATTGCCATTTCTAAACTGAAACTACAGTAAATTTCTTCCTGGAGCTCCCACATACCTGAATGTTAACGTACTCAGCTTTAAACACTCTCTTCACAACTTTTTTTTGTGACAACACTTCTGTCTGGGACCAACATAAGATTTTCATTCCAAGGCAATGGAATTGATAGAAACTTTCATTTCCTTTGCATGATCGCTGATCTATACATCCACTCAGGGTCTTGCAGTAGCTAAAAGAAATGACGAAATGAATGTAATGCTTTCTCAGTTACGGCTTTCTTCCATAATCGCAATTTCCAGAACTCTCCAAAATATCTTTCAGGCTCCATTAATACCATTCTGGGTTGTAAGGTATCAAAAATAAACAAAGGTTCAGTCGTTGACAAAGCCAATCTGCCTGTAGTCAAATCCCAAACATAGTTTTTAAAACAAACCTCTGTGATTACAGAAATAACTTCAAGTAAACCATTGACTTCAGATGATCAGAGAAGCCCATTGCTTATTCACTCAAAAAAAAGAAACAAAAGCAATCTAAATGACTTTGTACTCTCCATCTAAAAATCCAAATGCGTATAATTTCCAAAGTGATTCCTTTTCTTCATTCCATCGAAATTCTCTGTAGTCTTCGATTGAAATAGAGATGATTTCTGAAAGTTCCCAGAAGAGATGAATAATTTCCAAGGTAATTCCTGTGGAATCAGCGATGCTGGGGATTCCAAGGGGTGTCCATAATTTGAGACTAAGTCACTGAACGTCTGCCATTGTGTGGCTTTTGGCACAACATGACAACATGCCCATGTATCGTTGTCAGTGGCAGAGTGAACCCGCAGATAATCCTCAGCAAGATTCACATAAATTCAAGTTTGCAAGGCACTTACCAGGAATTGTTACAAACGGAAAGGTCGTCTAAAATATTGTCCACAAATGACCAAATGAGAACGTCATTTTCTGCCTGAAGCTCTTTGTGCAGGCGATCTCTCTGTACTCAATACCGAGGTGACACAATCTCAAAGCCTTTCATTTCTATCTGCTGACATTGCCTGGGGAAATGTTACATTACAATGTAGTTCAATTCAATGATATAAGAATTTGAACAAACAGGTGACAGTCGTGACTTTACTCCCAGTTGTTGTAGGGTATTATTAGACCTGACATTATTCGATGATCCAAATCTCACTCGGTCAATAACAAACATTGGCAAACGGACATCAAATAAAATCATAGAATCTTTGCAATGTGGAATCAGGCCATTCAGCCCATCGAGTCCAGAGCAAACCTTTAAGGGTATCCAACCACCAATAACAACTTGGCTCTATGAGGCAGCAGGGCTAATCACTGAATCACTGTGTACCTGCTTTGTAATTCAACACCATCTAACAAATATTGAAATCTCAATTTAATACAGGGTCGTCCTTCTCCTGACTTTGATCATTTGGAATTTAAATTCCGCTTGTTGGGTATCTCTGTAGGAAACGTTCTTCTCAACACTGGGGTGTCACTTCCCGGGTTATCAGCGGCTGTTGCCTGACGGGATGATAGTTGGTTAATATCGACGACGCATTGTAGGTTTTAATAAATCCCACATCGCTATAGAATTCCTCATTCTGTGTGGATATAGCTTCAGAATCAAATATAACTTTCCAATTCAGTCAATAATTGAAACAGATAAAATAAGTCACCTCAAAGGTTGCATAAGTTCCGATCAATACGGATCCTCCTACCAGGATAACAGTGCCCTGGTCATGTTTCAGAGTTGTCATGAGACACACATGATTTGTGCTGCAGTATATGTGGATGTGATATTCTCTGTTCATTACAGTGTATTTCACATATACTGAGAAGAACCCTAAAAGATCTGACTGATGATGGAATGAAACAACATCAAGCACGATGGTGGAGTGAGGTCAACGAGGGATTTGCACACACAAAGATGCAGAAATGTCAAATTCTGGCAGTATTTGAGCAGGTGTCACTGTTGTCCATGAGATGTGTAGTGATAGGGAAATGGGACATGGTGTGAGGACTGATAATGGAGAGATACCAGAGAGCAGGAATAAATGTATCATTTTCATGTTGTGGTGGTAGTCTTAGTGAGTGCCACAAGGATCAAATGTCAAGACACAGCCATTTATAATCAGTATCAATGATTGAGAAGATGGAATCATGTGTGATATTTGTTGATGGCACAATGTTATTTGGATCTGTAATAAGCAAGGAGTACACAGGAACGCTGAACAGAGGAAAGACAGTTTCCGTGAGTGAATGAGTAGAAAATAATCTGATCAATATAATGTACAAAATCGGGAGGCATTCTTCTTTCATTTCAGTTCAGAATCCAGGATTGTATATTTTCTCAACAGCGCTTAGCATCGAGAACGTCACAGGACAACTTCAGCATAACTTGGGGTGTAGGCTTTTCTAGGATTGGACAGGTGCAGGAATCGGAAAGTCCGGAAGTGAAGAGCCCATGGTCCTGGTTCACAGTTACACCAACAATGTCTGGTTTGCGAAATAACTCTTCAGAGGCCGGCATCCTGTCAAAAATCACCCTTTATTTACAAATGCACTGCCTTTGACAGTAGCCTCTCACTGCGTCAGGTATTCGGCATCTCAATATTCATGAAATTCATCTTCATATTTCAAACAGTGTTCCATGATTGGGTCAGATTCAGTCTGCATAATTGCTTACTGTAGATCACTGCAGATGTAATATTGCAGAGAGTGATAATTGCATTATCGTTGTATAGTTGCATTCTGAATGAGGAGTTTATGGAGTGTCTGAGCAATAACATGGCAGTTGGAACATAAATAAATGTGATGTTAGCGATTTTTTTAGAGGAGAAATAAACTGAAAGAATTTTTGACGCATTAGAGGGATTGAGAAGTTTTGAACACCAAAAGGGATCTCTCTGTCCTTATTCCTGAGTCACTGGAAACCAATGTGTAGGTGCAGCAGGAGATGAGAAAGGCAAATGCTACTTTGGAGATCATCGACTTGAGCTCAGGACGGAATAACGCAGTTCTGCAATTCCATGGAGACTGGAAATGCCCACTCTTGGAGGAGTAGGCCCAGTTTTGGTCGCCTCATCTGAGGAAGGGTACACTTGGCATCGAATCAATGCCGCAGAGGACAATAGAACTGACTACTTTTTTTCAATGCAAAACAACTACAGAAAGCTAAAGAACGACGGGACTTTGTGGGGACCGGATGGCATGTAAGGGGGACTTTGAGATCCATCTGGCTGACCTTGTTATAACCATTACATCTTTCCCTGCATTAACCCTCTCCCCGTGATCCCCAAAGTCAACACACTTCATTCCACTGTATATATCTGCATATATCTCTCCTCCTATTACTTTGAATTACATCCTCTCCATTTCCCCTCTCTTTAACGCTTTGCATGTATTCAGTCTTCTTTCCATATCTCTTCATTTACACATCTCTCTATTACTTTGTTTTAAATTACATCCTCTGCTCCTATATTTAACCCTACTCATCTTTCCTTTTTTTAAAAAAATCTATTTCCTATTACTTTCTATCTAACCCTCTCCTTATTACCGTCAGTTTAATCCTTTCCAAATTATTCGCTCTTGAATTGTCTGTCTATTACACTCTTTAACGTCTACTCTCTCTCTTCCCCGGTGCTCTTCAGTTATTGTTCCCCGAATATATAATGAGAAATCAGATTTCTCTGCCTATTTATTCCACATAACCGATAAAATGTGACCGATGCTTCTGTGTGCAGCTGCCCTTCCAGCAGGCACAGGGACTGCACATCCATCCCAAAGCACCGAAGGAGCTCAGCATTCACACTACATGGTCAGACACAGTGTCGCTGATGATTCGGAGACAGGCACAGCTTCAACGCACACTGATGTTTATATATAAACAGGAACAGCTCCAATACACAACAATATTTATTCACAAACATGATCAGTTCAATTACAGAACAGTACACATAAACACGAACTGTTCCAATACATGACAATATTTATGCACACGTAAACAGTTCCGAAGCACGATATTACATCTATTCACCATTAAAGCTCGAATGCATGGCAATGTTTGTATATCAGCTATAGAGATTCCAAGACACAAAAATGATTATGCAAAAGCGTGAACAGCTCAAAAACAAAACAGGACTTAACTATAATTACGAACAGTTACCAAATATAACAATATTTATATTTATAAGCAAAGTTCCCATTAAAAAATGTTTATTAATAAACAGAAATGGTTTCAATGCAGATGAATATTTACATGTAAACAGGATCAGTTCCAATGCAAAGCAATGTTTATACACAAATAGATCGATACAAGAATGAGTCGTGTATATTATACGTACGTTATGAAACGTGCAATAATGTGCATTTGAATGACTGATTAAGGAAGTGAACGTACTGTTGCCAGATTTACAGATCGGACAAAAATAGATGGGAAGTCAAGTTGGGAGAGGGAAGCAGACAGTTTGCAGAGAGATTTTGTGTTTTGGGGTAAAATCAATGAATGAAGAGATCAGGAATGGATTTGAGCCAATGCACGTGAACAATTACGGAACTCAGATAACAAATGTTCGAAATAGTCGACGAGAGAAAAAAGAGACAGAGAGAAAGACAGACAGAGAGACATAGAGAGAGACAGAGATAGACAGAGAGCGAGATAAAGGGACAGAGGCAGAGGAGAGCGAGAGAAATCCAGACAGACACACCAAGCGATTGAGAGAGGGGCTTACACACACACACAGAAAGAGAGGCACATGAAAAGAGAGACTGACAGCAAGAAATTCAGAGATAGGGAGAGAGATACAGAGACAGAGAAAGAGAGGAAGGGAGGGAAAGAGACAAGACAGACAGAAAGAGGCAGAGAAATAGAGAGATGGCAATATCCTTGTGATGGGAGGATACAGGAGCTGGGCTCAAGAAACTCTCTGAAAAATAAAGAAAACTGAATAAAATAATACACATACAGATGAGCTGATCACAATCTTTCTCTTGCTGGAATGAAGTGTTTATTCTGAGCTGAACAGAGAGAGTCTGACAATCATCATGGTGCAGGAGGTATAGATTCTGCCCTTCCCCTCCTCCCTTGCACAGGTAATGCAGATAACCCAATTTCCTGTCTTTAACACTTATCCACATGGCAGTCCATGAAGACCTAATGTTCCAGCTGAACCCATCACTCACAGCCAGTCCGATATTTCAAATCACGCCTGCAGCACATTTCCATCCTGCCCTGCCCCTGGCAGTCCCTGCTGTCCCTTTTATTACGTCCTTCAGTATTGTTGAAGGCGAGGGTGGTTAAATTATTTTTCAGGTTTTCGCTGGTGGCTTTGTGGGGTGGACGTGAATGATCCTCAAAGGCACATTGAAATACAGGTTTGACGTTACAATTGGATGAGCCACGATCTTCTGCTATGTTAGGAGAACCAGACCCGAAGGGCTGAATGGCTTCCTGCTGCTCATTGGCTGTGTGTCCCCGTATGTGACAATCTGTCAGTCAATCAGATTGTCTGATTCCTGACAATCTGATTTGTTCCTGAGCGTGGTGAATGGTGACCCTAGGTGTTACCCTTCCTTCCCATCCACCGCTGGGTGTTATACTCAGATACATATGATTGTGCTGACGGATTCCTGGCTGTACAAATGTAATTCCTGCACGAGGAACACTGCGGCTGCCTCTTGAGCTCTGTCAGTTGTTTTGCTGAATCATTAAGTGAAGAGTTTACGTGATCAGTTGGTGAACCGCATTCCTGAACTTCGTTCTCCACTTGAACAGGCTCAGTGCATAAAATGATGTGCTTGTGCTGCAGCTGAAATCCTTCAGCATTTCTCCGACAGACTTAAAATCGACTAGATATTTATAGTTCGCAGTATTCATTCCTTTAATGCCAAAGTACAAGATAATTTCACCCGTATGCTAACCACAGAAATATGAAGCTGATGGTTATGTTGAGGAGGTAAATCACTGACTTCCTCCAGCACTCCATCTCCGTATCTTTGCGACTCTCTCCCTTCCAATGACCCCTCAGGCCCTTGAGGACTAGACTCTCCACTAAAACGTACCTGTCCTTCAGAATATTCATCAACAGAATTAACATGAATGGGACAATATCAAAGCACGTAAATCCCAGCCATCCGAGAACAGTAAAATAACTTGACTTTGTTTGGCACAACCACGGAACATCGTCAATTGTCTTCACTGGTTTAAACCAAAAATAGAAACAAGTATTTTTTTTAACAGAGCAAAATGCCAGTTATCGTGAGAGCCACAGCCAAGGATTTCTCTGTCCAATATTTTCTCTTCATTTTCAGGCAGAAAATGGCCACAAAACGATAAAAAAAAAAGGACAGTGAATCAGATGGAACAGTCTGTTTTTGCCATGACCAGGAGAAAGACAGCACTACACACATGGGTAAGATCCAGGAAACACCGTGGGAAGTAAAAGAATTTGAGTTGCCATAATATGATCGTCCTGAAAATGAACAAGTAGACCAACGTTGCCATAGCCACCAGGCAGCGCGTTGTGCAGTTAAAAAGACGACACTTTCCACGTGGAGCATCAACATCACCAGGACATTAACTGAAAGAGACAGAAGGCAAAATGGAAATTGGAAATTACTGATCAAACATTGTCCGTTTCGATCAGACAGCAATGCAGGATCTTAGCACCTAATTGGGTCAGCTGGGAGTGCTCAGATGTTAGGTTTGAAGAGGACAGTTCCAATGGCCTGACCCATTTCGAAGCTGCTCAATCCTCCGTTTGTCTAAGTGTGGGCAGGAATTCGACAGATGATGGGAATGGGTAGGGCATATCTATTAAGATGAAAAGAAAGAGGACTGGTGGGGATTTGAGGAAGAGGCTTTCACTCAGAGAGTGATGGAAGTCTGGTAATTCAGTGACTGGGAGAATCGTGGAATCAGGAAACCTCACAAGGTTTTTTTTAAAAAAAACACCTGGGTGAACACTTGAAGCGTCATTTTACTCAAAATGAGTTTAGTGCTGGACGCTGGGACGCGTGTAAATTTCGTGTCGCTTTGACAGCACAAACTGGATAGAATGGAGGATCTCTTCTGTCCAGTCCGATTCTCTGATTCTAAGAATTCTTTCTGGGAGGCAGGTTGGGAAGTGAAACATTTTTTTGAAATAAATGAAAGGGATTTGAATGCTAAAACCGTGAAACAGAATGATATGTAACTGGCAAAATACAGCACGTATGACAGCATTTGTGGGGAGAGAAACAGAGTTAATGGAATCACTGTTCATCAGAACTCAAAACATCACCTCAGGTTTCTTTCTGCATAAGACTGTGTCATTGCAAGATAAAGACCGGTATTCATTTCTAAAAAAAAGATTGATATTTAAAGTGCTGATATTCATCTAGGACATTTGTTGTACTTCTCTTTGACTACCGTGCAGATATGGAGTCATAGAGATATACAGTATGGGAATAGATCCTTTTGCCCGTATAATCCATGCTGATCAGATACCCTAAATTAGTCTAGTCAAATTTGCCCTCATTTCCCCATCAACAGTTTCCATGCAATTGAACATTCAGCTACCTTTTATGTATTGTAATTGCACTGGCCTCCATTACTCACTCTGGCAGTGCATTGCATATATGTACCACGCTCTGCGTGAAAAAGTTGGCCTTCGGTCCTTTTAAACTTTTCCCCTCTGACCCTAACTCTATGTCCTCTAGTTCTGGACTCCGTCACCCTAGGAAACAGACTTTATCTATTATCACTGTCCATGCCCCTCATGAGTTTATAAACTTCCATAAAGTCACCTCTCGGTCCTCGAATCTATGGGGAAACTATCTTTTGCCTTTTCAGCCTCTCCCTGTATCTCAAACCTTCCAACACTGGCAACATCATTGTAAGTCTTTTTTGAACTTCTTTCAAGTCTCACAACGTCCTCCCTTTTGGAGGGAGAACAGAAATGTACACGTTATTCCAAAAATGGCGAAAACAATATCCTGCTGTTACCAATACAGGGAAGCATACCAAACACCTTCTTCACTGTCCTATCCATTGAAACACCACTTTCAAGGAACAATGAACCTGCACTCCAAGTTCTCTTTGGCCAGCAACATTCTCCAGGGCATTATCATTAAATGTGTACATTCTGCCCTGATTTGCCTTTCCAACTTGCAGCGCCTCACATTTAAATAATTTAAACTCTATCTGTCACTCATCAGCCCATTTACCCACCTGATCAAAATACAATTGTACATTGAGGTGTCCTTCTTCCCTGTCCACTGCAATTACAATTTTGCTGTCATCTGCACGCTAACTGTACATCCTGAGTTCACATCCATGTCGTTATATGAATGATGAAAAATGATTGTGTTTGTGGAGGGACAGTCATCTCAGCTCCAGGAGATCTCTGCAGGAGTCCCTCAAGGTAGTGTCGTCGGCCCAACAATTTTCAGCAGATTCATCAACGACTTTCTCTGTGATATAAGGTCAGAAGAGGGGGCGTTGGCTGATGATTGCACCATGCTCAGAACCATTAGCGAATCCTGAGATACTGAAGCTCTCCCAGCTCAAATGCAACAAGATCTATACAATATCCAGATTTGGACCGACAAGTGGCAAGTAACATTACCGCCACACAAATGCAATACAACGACCGTCTCCAGTAAGAGACATTCTAACCACCGACCCTTGACATTCAACGGTATTGCCATCACTGAACCCCCACTGTCAACACTATTGGGGTTCAGTGATCAGAAACTCAACTGGACTCACCACATGAACACAGTGTCAACATAAGCAGGTCAGAGACTAGTGATACTGTGGTGAGTAAGTCACTTCGTGACACAAAATTCTTGCCACCCTCGACAAGGCACAAGTCAGGAGTGTAATGGAAGATCCCTATTTGCCTGAATAGGGGTGGCTCCAATAACACTCAAGAGGCTTGACATCATCCAGGACCAAGCAACCAGCTTGATTGACACCATATTCACAAGCATTGAATCCCTCCACCACCATCGCTCAATAGCAGCAGTGTGTCCACTCTACAAAATGCACTGCAGAAATTCACCAACGGTTTTTAGGCAGCACAATCCAAACACACGACCACTTCTATCTAGAAGGACAAGGGTAGTAGGTACTTGGGAACACCACCACCTGCTAGTATCCCTCCAACCCACTCTCCACCCTCATTTGGAAATATGCCACCGTACCTTCACAGTTTTTGGGTGAAAATCCTTGAATTTCCTCCCTCCTGGCATTATGTGTAAACACACAGGAATTACATTGTATCGATTCAAGAAGGCAGCTCAGCACCACCTTCTCAAGGGCAAATAGGGATGAGCTATCAATGCTGGCTAGCCAGCAACGCCTAAATCCTATAAATGATTAAAAACAAAGAAAAAGAGTGGACACAGCACCGATCCTTGTGGCACACCACTGACCACAAGCATCCAAGCTGAAAAGCAATCCTCCACCACCAAATTCTGTCTTCGACCTTCAAACCACTTCTGTATCTAAGTGGCTAGTTCTCCCTGGATTCAACGAGGTCGAACCTTGCTAAGCAGTCTACCATGCATAACCCTGTTGATCGCCTCACTGAAACACATATAGATCATGTCGACCATTCCGGCCTCATCAATCCTCTTTGTTACATTTTCAAAAAACTCAGTCAAGTTCGTGAAACATGATGTACCACGAACAACGCCTCGCTGAATATCCCTAAACAGTCGGTGCCTTTCCAAATTCATGCAAGTCCTATTCCTCAGGACACCCTCCAACAACTTACTCACAATAGATGTAAAATTAACTAGTTTATAGTTCCCTGGATTTACCTTACCACCTTCCTTTAATACCGGCGCCACGTCAGAGAACTCCAGTATTCCAGCCTCTCACCTGTGACTATCAATAATACAAATATCTCAGGAAGGGTCCCACTAATCACTTCTTTCACTTCCCATGGGGTTCGAGGACACACCTGATCATCCTTGGGGATTTATCGACCTTTATATAGTTTAAGACATCCGACACCTCCTCCTCTGTATTATGGATATTCTTCAATCTGTCACCATCATTCCCCACATACAATATCTTCTATATCGTTCTCCACAGTAAACAATGACACCCATCTCATGGCGTTCCACAGTTTGGCTGCATTGCTGATCTTTGAGAGGTCCAATTCTCTCCTTCATCACGCTATTGTCTAATTAATGTGTTTATGTAATCACTTTGAATTCTCCATAATCCTACTTGCCAAAGTTTTCTCAGAACCCCCCTTTGCCCTCCTGATTTCTCTCTTTAGCATACTCCTACTGCCTTTTTACTTTCTAAGGATTTACTCGATCTATCCTGTATCTACCTGACATATGCTTCCTTCGTTTTCTTAACCAAACCCTCAATTTCTTTGTACGGTGTTTCTGTGGAACTGCAGGAGAAGTGGGCGATACTAAACGAGAATTCTGCACCAGTATGTTCAGTGGAAAATGACATGGAAGATATAGAATGTAGGAAAATAGATGGTGACATCTTAAAAATGTCCATAGTACACAGGAGGAATTGTTGAATGTCTTGAAACGCATTAAAACGATCAGGTGTACACTCGAATTATGGGAAGCTCGGGAAGTGATTTCTGGGCCTCTTGTTGCGTTATCTGTATCATATCTAGTCACAAGTGAGGTCCTGGAAGTCTGGAGATTGTCTAACTTGGAGCTACTGTTTAAGAAAGGTGGTAAGGACAAGTAAGGGAACAATAGACCTGATGGACAGGATGTACATGTATTTGGAAAGAGAAGAACTGATCAGGGAGAGTCAATATAGCTTTGTGTGTGGGAAATCATTTCTCACAAATGTGATTGTGTTTTTTGAAGAACTAACGAAGAGTATTGATGAGAGTAGAGATGTGGACGTGATCTATGTGGACTTCAGTAAGGCGTTCAACAATGTTCCCCATGGTAGACTGGTTAACAAGATTAGCCTCATGTAATATAGGGTGAACTAGACATTTGCATACAGAACTGGCTCAAAGGTAGAAGACAGAGGTTGGTGATGGATGGTTGATTTCTGACTGGAGCCCGTGACCAGTGGAGTGCCACAAAGATCATTACTGGGTCCACTACTTTTCATCATTTATACAAATGATTTGGATGAGAGCATACAAGGTACAGTTCGTAAATTGCCAGATGACACCAAAATTGGAGATGTAGTGGATAGCGAAGAAGGTCACCTCAGATTATAATGGGATGCTGATCAGATGGGCCAATGAGATGAGGCAGATAGAATTTAATTTAGATAAATGTGAGGTGCTGCATTTTAGGAAAAAAAAATCTTGGGCAGGACTTATACACTTAATGGTAAGGTCCAAGGGAGTGTTGATGAACAAAAAGACCTTGGAGTGCAGGTTCATATCTCCTTGAATTTGGAGTGGCAGGTAAATAGGATAATGAAGCAGGCCTTTAGTAATTTTCCTTTTATTGGTCAAAGTATTGAGTAGAAGAGTTGGGAGGGCATTTTGCGGCTCTGCAGGATATTGGTGGGGCCACTACTGGAATATTGTGTGCAATTCTGCTCTCCTTTCTTTCGTAAAGATGTTGTTAAACTTGAAAGGGTTTAGAAAAGATTTACGAGAACGTTGCCAAGGTTTGTAGGTTCTGAGCTACAGGGAGAGATTGAATAGGCTCGGACTGTTTTTATCTGGAGCGTCGGTGGCTGAGGGATGCCGTTATGAGGGGCATTCATGGGATAAATAGACAAAGTCATTTCCCTGAAATGGAGGAATCCAGCAGTAGAGGGTATAGTTTTAGGGTGAGAGGCGAAAGATAGAAAAGAGACCAAAGGGGCAACTTTTTCATGCAGAGGGTGGTCCGTACATGGAAAGAACTGCCAGAGGAAATGTTGGGGGCGAGTACAATTGCAACAATTAAAAGACATCTGGATTGGTATGTGAATAGAAAGGATTAGGACAGTTATGGGCCGAGCCCTGGTAAGGGGGACTAGATTGGATTGGCATATCTGGTCGACATGGACAAGTTGGACCGAAGGGTCTGTTTCCGTGCTGTACACTTCTATGACTCCATGACTCGAGGAGGTCAAGTTTGGCAACTTTTCTCGTCGGTATATCCACATATTGAATGAGAAAATTTTCATACACGGACGTTAAAATTCCTCTCCATTCAAAACTTATCTCTGTGGCAATCCTCTGCCATTACAAAACTATTATTCTTACAAATAACTCAGAACACCTGACAAATTTGTTTCTCAATTTCACACTGACCTGTCGTCGTCGTGGTTATGCCTCGAGGTCGAGGATGATGGTCTTTGTTCCGTTGATCTATTTATGGGCACTCACTTGGCGTATGAGAACAATCTCGCTTTTTAATGTTCTTCCGCATTCAGAACAAGGAGTTCCAGATGGCGGGTCGGGCTTTGGTTGTTGCTGCCACGCGTTCCGTTTTCTCCTCGTTTCTTCTAATTCTGTACATTTGTTGCTTCAACGATTGCTGTTCCTTCTTGGATGATGGTTTGTCAGAGTATCCTGACCTTGACACTGGTTTCCCAGTTGTTAATGTCGATGTTACATTTCTTCACGTTGGCTTTTAAAACGTCTTTTAACCTCTTCTGTTGTTCGCATCTTTTACGTTTGCCTTTATAAAGCTTGGAGAAGAAGATTGGTTTCAGCAGACATTCGTCTTTCATCATTGGGGAACTTCCCACTGACTACTGGGGGGTCCAGATACAATGCCTAAAAGTGATCATCCCTCTCTTCATTCTCAGTTCCACCAAAATAAACTGCCTGACTGTATTCCAAGGAATACTCTCCCCAAGTACAGCCATTATGTTATCGCTTACTAAAAACATAGCTCCCCCAATTCTCTTGTCAACCTTCTTTCCTTCCTGCAAATTTAAGGTTCCAGTCCTCTCAATGCCTGAAACACATCTGTGTAATTGCTGTGACATCGCAGTCCCATGCTCAGAACCACGCCCTCAGTTCATCAGACTTCCCTGTTCCGCATATTATATGGAAGTAAATACAATTTAATGTATCTGTAATACCTCATCCTCTGTTTTGTTCCTGCCTGCCCTGAGTGTTTGACTTTCTCCTTTTCCAAATGGTAACAGTCTCAGACTGATCTCTTTCCTCACTATCTCCCTGGATCCCCGCCACCACTAAACCTCCCTTCTCCCATCCAAGTCCATGCCCCTCATTCCGAACTCACTGGCTGGAATGATCCTGAGCAGTTTTGGTTAATCTTCCTCACAGTAAATTAGTCCCTTTCCAATTCAGGTGCATTCAGTCCATCTCATACAGGCCAATTCTTCCCCAGAAGAGATTCCAATATTCCATGTACTGCATTACTACCCCAGAAGACATCCCTTTGAATTACTGAACCTTCTGTGTTCTCCCTTCAGAATCTCATCCTTTTCCCTTCCAGTAACGTTAGTTCCAATTTATTCAATGACTTACGGCTGGTCCCACTCCCACCTCAGAATTTTCTACGTTCTCTCTGAGATATCCTTGCCCCCTGCACCACGAAGAGACACTCCATTCTGATTTCTCGCTGTTGGTTGCAGAAATATCTGTCTGTGCATCTGACTAGACAGTTAACGAACACAACTGGTTATTTAGAACCTGACATACCCCTCGTTACATTGGAGTCTGACTCGTACCAGAAACTTGGCTGTTTTTGTACTACATTCCCTTGAGAGTCTATCTTCCCCTACATTTTCAAAAAAAAAATATTTATTTTAGACAGTGCTATCTACAGCAGACTCCTGCACTACCCGCCTCCTCCCCTACCTTTCCTGGATGCAGCCTAACGGTATCTCGACTTTTCTCGCTTTCTGTACCTGCTATTCATTACACACTCCAGCTCCTTTACGTTCCCCATTGTCTCTACCCCTCTGCTCTAATCAATGTGATTTGATAGGATTCGAAGGCAAACATACTTAATCATCAGTCACTTGGAAACTCTCCCGAATCTCCGACATCTGTCAGGAAGAGCTCATCACTCTACGAAGGGTGATCTTTGAACCTTATCAATTTCTGGACTCAGGAAATGACAGAGTACTACTGCTTTTAAACACACTTCTCCATGGTAACTTAGTGCCAATTTAAATATTTTCAACTTTAATCAAGAGCCTTATATAAATAAACATACAACCAAAGAAAGCCCATCCCATTTACTACGATCGATTTACAAAAAAAGAAATCAGTAAAATTAGACATAAAAACGGTGCTCTTATCTGCTCCCGTGCTGTGAACTCTCCCACACAGGTTTCTCCAAGGTCAGCTGTGATGTTTGTTGTTTGTTCATTTTGTTCAGGTGCACTCTGATGCCCAGAAATACGTGAACTCAAACAGCAAGTACAGTAGCTGTGCAGATTCACTGGTGTGTCAGACTACAGTATATGTTCCCTTCTCTCTCCCTCTCTGACCATGTTGTCTCCACCTTTGTGTCACTTCCTCCTTTCGAAAGAGATGTTGATCCAATGTTTTCCCCCCAACGATCCACAATAATGCAACAGCTTGCAAAAATAAATGACTCTTCCCGGAATTCAACGACACGAGCCCTGTTACCTAAATTAGCTCAGCAAAGGAGAACGTGTTACAGACACAATTACTTCCGGTCCTCCATCTCGGATTACCCACAATCAACTGCTCACTATATTACCAAAAATATGAGTTGTTGCATTTGAGCAGATGTAATTATTCAAAGGAGAATGCGAACTGAGCTGAGAAAATGTTCTTTCATCAGTAAAGTAACAACCCATTATCTGAGGACTATCTGTGATGATACACTGAGAACCTCTTCATTCAATGAGCCTCTTATACCTCAGTTTGGAAAACCAACAATTCCTTGTCATGTTTTGTAAACATTCTAATTTTACTTGGACATTGAATCAGCAAAAAATGCAAAATTCAAATAGCAAAATATGACATTTCTACTGCATTCCCTTCATTGTCTGACTCAAATCGATATTTTTAATGTGCTTATTGAATTTTGTGAATAAACTAATTATTTCAAAACTGAACAGGTCAATACCACAATTATTGTGCACGGTTGCTGCAATGTGATTAAAACTCTCTGTTACGTTCTGATCATGTCAGGGGCAACTAATATTGGAACTGATCATCTAATTACACAGCAGTTCATAGATAGCAAAACACTTCACTTCCCTCTTTAAAACAAAAGCTCTTCATTTATGATGAGAGTGACTAAACAAGGTAAGCAATATTAATCTAATTATCGAATTCACACATTCCCATGCTCTAATCTTCGTTACAATTATTTAGTAATGTGAGCAATTAATTTGTGCATTTAAAATTTTTTAAAACTTATGAATCTACGGACATTTTTCAGGGAACAACTGGATGGTCGTCACAGCCTTCTGGAATTTACTTTACCACTGTTCAGTGTTCAGAATTGGGGGAAACGTACAGAACACAAATAGGCCATTCAGCCCACCAAGTGACTTCACTTTAACACTCCTCAGTCTTTCTGCAATCCCATAGAACTGCAGGAAGATTCGGGAACTGAACATGCTTATTGATGTCTCCATTAATTGAATAAACTAGCTCCTGTTCTGATCCGAATTTCCAGCACCTGGTCCAGCTTTTGAAGGTTACCTCATTTCAGATGCAGATTCAGGTTCCCTTAAAATATGTTGTGCTTTGTCTCACACGCAAACCAAAATTGGACATGAATTCCAGACACACCATGAATGAAAGGGTTCATCCTCTTATCCCCGATAATCCTTTTGGAATTTTTCTCACTTTGTGTCTCCTGGCTAATGGTATCCTGCATTCGGTATTACAAGTCTCCATCCAAAGCCCCTGGATAGTATGGACACCTCAATAACCGCATATTTCATATTTCATAGAACATAGAACAATACAGCACAGAACAGGCCCTTCGGCCCACGATGTTGTGCCGAACATTTGTCCTAGCTTAAGCAGCCATTCATGTACCTACCAATTGCCGCTTAAAGGTCACCAAAGATTCTGACTCTACCACTCCCACAGGCAGCGCATTCCATGCCCCCACATGGACCCACCCCTGACATCTCCCCTATACCTTCCACCCATCACCTTAAATTCCCCTTGTAAATTCCCCTTCCTCTTGTAATACTCTGTTGTACCCGGGGACTGTCTACTCTATCTATTCCTCTGATCATCTTATAAACCTCTATCAAGTCACCCGTCATCCATCGCCGTTCCAACGAGAAAAGGCCTAGCACTCTCAACCTATCCTCGTACGACCTATTCTCCATTCCAGGCAACATCCTGGTAAATCTTCTCTGCAAACTCTCCAAAGCTTCCACATCTTTCCTAAAGTGAGGCGACCAGAACCTCACACAGTACTCCAAATGTGGCCTAACCAAAATCCTGTACAGCTGCAACATCACTTTACGACTCTTGAATTCAATCCCTCTGCTATTTCATTCTGCTCTGTTATAGAGAAAATGACTGTATCCATCTTCCGTCAATTCTGCAGGCGTTTCCACACACTGGCAACATTCTTGTAAATCCTTTTTATTCTCTCTTCAGAGTAATGCTGTCCTCACTATGAGGTAATGATAAATACTGTGCACAAAACCACAGCTGTGAGTCACGTGGTGTCACATGTAGTTCCACCATTGCAGGTCTAGCAGTTAGTGAGGGAAAGTTTTCTGAGTTTGATATGGTGTAGTGTGAAAGAGTCGTACGTGTGGGTGGAGTAATAATGAATTACATCTCAGTAGGGAGGAGTAATAATGAATTACATCTCAGTATAGATGCCTGATCACATAATGGTCTGAGAAAAATAACAGATCTGGAAGGATACAGTTGGGGCGCATCTGATTGGAGGGTGGGGTAAATTTCACAGTTCCTTAGGTGCTAGATTATGTGTTTAATAGCCTCGCATCAGTTCTGATACCAAGTGATTAATTCCAGAATAAGCCAGACTCCAGACAGAAATCCACCTTGATGGATCACAACCTTATTTCGTTTGATTTAACAAAGTGATCTCTTGCCGAACCATAAAGACGCAAAACTGCAAGTATTGCTTCCACAACAAAAAAGAAGTTTATTGCGAGGAAAGAGATCAGTGTGAGACGGGTACAGCTGAGAACAGAAATGAGTCAGTCAGGGCAATCAGGGACAAGGTAGGACTAATAAATTAAACTGCATTTATTTCAATCCAAGGGGCCTAACAGGGAAGGCAGACGAACTCAGGGCATAGTTGGGAACATGGGACTGGAATGTCATAGCAATTATGGAAACATGGCTCAGGGAGGGGCAGGACTGGCAGCTTAACGTTTCAGGATACAAATGCTACAGGAAGGATAGAAAGGGAGGCAAGAGGGGAGGGGGAGTAGCATTTTTGATAAGGGATAACATTACAGCTGTGCTGAGCGAAGATATTCCCGGAAATACATCCAGGGAAGTTATTTGGGTGGAACTGAGAAATAAGAAAGGGATGATCACCTTATTGGGATTGTACTGTAGACCCCACAATAGTCAGAGGGGGAAATTGATACAGCTATCTGTAAGAATAATAGGGTAGTTATGGTCAGGGATCTTAACATTCCAAACATCGACTGGGACTACAATAGTGTTAAAGGTTTAGATGGAGAGGAATTTCTTAAATGTGTACAACGCAATTTTCTGATTCAGTATGTGGATGTACCTACTAGAGAAGGTGCAAACTTGACCTAATCTTGGGAAATAATGCACGGCAGGTGACGGAGGTGTCAGTGGGGGAGCACTTTGGGGCCAGCGACTATAATTCTATTCGTTTTAAAATAGTGATGGAAAAGGATAGACCAGATCTAAAAGTTGAAGTTCTAAATTGGAGAAAGGCCAATTTTGACGGTATTAGGCAATAAATTTCGAAAGCTGATTGCAGGCAGATGTTCGCAGGTAAAGAGAAGGCTGGAAAATGGGAAGCCTTCAGAAATGAGATAACAAGAATCCAGGGAAAGTATGGAGATAAAAGAGAAGGCTGCTAGGCATAGAGAATGCTGGATGACTAAAGACATTGAGGGTTTGGTTAAGAAAAAGAAGGAAACATATGTCAGGTATAGACAGGATAGATCGAGTGAATCAATAGAAGAGTGTAAAGAAAGTAGGAGCATACTTAAGAGGGAAATCAGGAGGGCAAAACGGTGACATGAGATAGCTTTGGCAAATAGAATTAAGGAGAATCGAAAGGGTTGTTACAAATATATTAAGGACAAAAGGGTAACTAGGGAGAGAATAGGGACCCTTAAAGATCAGCAAGGCGGTCTTTGTGTGGAGCCACAGAAAATGGGAGAGATTCTAAATGGATAATTTGCATCAGTATTTACTGTGGAAAAGGATATGGAAGATATAGACTGTAGGGAAATAGATGGTGACATCTTGCAAAATGTCCAGATTACAGAGGAGCAAGTGCTGGATGTCTTGAAATAGGTAAAAGTGGAGAAACCCCCAGGACTTGATCAGGTGTACCTGAGAACTCTGTGGGAAGCTAGAGAAGTGATTGCTGGGCCTCTTTCTGAGATATTTACATCATCAATAGTCACAGGTGAGGTACCGGAAGACTGGAGGTTGGCAAACGTGGTGCCACTGTTTAAGAAGGGTAGTAAAGTCAAGCCAGGGAACTATAGACCGCTGAGCCTGACCTCATTGGTGGGCACGTTATTGGAGGGAATTCTGAGGGACAGGATGTACATGTATTTGGAAAGGCAAGGACTGATTCTGGATAGTCAACATAGCTTTGTGTGTAGGAAATCATGTCTCACAAACTTGTTTGAGTTTTTTTGAAGAAGTAACAAAGAAGAGGGCAGAGCAGTAGATGTGATCTATATGGACTTCAGTAAGGCGTTCGACAAGGTTCCCCAGGGGAGACTGATTAGATCTCATGGAATGTAGCGAGTATTAGCCATTTGTATACAGAACTGCCTCAAAGGTAGAAGACAGAGATGGTGGCGGAGGGTTGTTTTTCAGACTGGAGGCCTGTGACCAGTGGAGTGCCACGAGGATCGGTGGTGGGCCCTCGACTTTATGTCATTTACATAAATGATTTGGATGCAAGCATAAGAGGTACAGTTAGTAATTTCGCAGATGGCACCAACATTGGAGGTGCAGTGGACAGCGAAGAGGGCTATCTCAGATTACAACAGGATCTGGACCAGATGGGCCAAGGGGCTGAGAAGTGGAAGATGGAGTTTAATTCAGATAAATGCGAGGTGCTGCATTTTGGGAGAGCAAATCTAGCAGGACGCATGCACTAAATGGCAAGGTCCTAGGGAGTGTTGCTGAACAAAGAGGTTTTGGAGTGCTGGTTCATAGCTCCTTGAAAGTGGAGTCGCAAGGAGATAAGATAGCGAAGAAGGCGTTTGATGTGCTTTCCTTTATTGGTCAGGGTATTGAGTATAGGAGTTGGGAGGTCATGTTGCGGCTGTACTGGACATTGGTGAGGCCACTGTTAGAATGTTGCATGCAATTCTCACTCTTTCCTATTGGAAAGATGTTGTGAAACTTGAAAGGTTTCAGAAAAGATTTACAAGAATGTTGCCAGGATTGGAGGACTAAGCTATAGGGAGAGGCTGTACAGTTTGGGGCAGTTTTCCCTGGAACGTCAGAGGTTGAGGGGTGACCTTATACAGGTTTGCAAAATTATGAGGTGCATGGATTGGAAAAAAAAAACAAAGTCTTTTCCCTGGGGTCGGGGAGTCCAGAACTAGAGGGCATAGGTTTAGGGTGAGAGGAAAAAGATATAAAAGAGATCTAAGAGGCAACCTTTTCACGCAGAGTGTGGTACGTGTATGGAATGAGCTGCCAGAGGATGTGGTGGAGGTTGGTGCAATTGCAACATTTAAGAGGCATTTGGATGTCTATATGAATAGGAATCGTTTGGCGGGGTATGGGCCGGGTACTGGCAGGTGGGACTCGATTGGATTGGGATATTTTGTCGACATGAACTGTTTGTACAGAAGGGTCTGTTTCCATGCTGTACTTCTGTCTGACTCTATGACTCTAAAATGACGATAAAATTGAATAAGTAAAACTGCATACTCATAACACAGATACAAAGGTAATGAACACGAAGTAAATGCATAATCTCATCAATCTTAAACCAATGCATAAAAGAAATGAAAGGAGACAACTTTTATTAATTAAATCACTCCCAGTGCCATTCCAAAGAAAATACCTCCTGTATAATATTCACACGAGATTCTCTGTATCTAACAGTTGTATATAGAATTATGATGGCCACTTTTAAACTGGAACAGCAGTAAAATTCTTTCAGAAGCTACCACACACCTTCATCTCAATGTAATCGGCTTTAAGTGTTCTCTTCAGAACTTTTTAAAATCATCGAACACAGAACAGTACAGCTCAGAACAGGCCCTTCAGCCCTCTACGTTGCACCAATCTGTGAACTATTGTCAGCTCGTCCCCCTAAACGATCCCAAAATCATGTGCTTATCTAAGGAATGTTCAAATCTCCCTAACATGGCTGAGTTGTCTATATGAGCAGAAAGTGCATTCCACGCCTTTACCACTCTTTGCATACAGAACCTGCCTCTGACATCGGTCTTAAATCTATCACCCCGAAAATTTCGTTATGCTCCCTCATACACGCTGACGTCATCATCCTAGGAAAACGACTTCAACTGACTACCCTATCTAATCCCCTCATCATCTTATATGTCTCTATAAAACCCCCTCTTCGCCTTCGTCTTGCCAATCAGAACAGGTTCAAGTCTCTCAGGCTTTCATCATAAGACCTTCCCTCCAGACCAGGCACTATCCTGGCAAATCTCCTCTGCAACTTTTCCAATGCTTCCACATCCATCCCGAAATATGGGGACCAGAAATGTACACAATATTCCATGTGAGGCCGCACCAGCGTTTTGTATAGTTGCAGCATGATATTGTGGCTCCGGAACTCAAATCCTCTTCAAAATAAACCTAACACACCGAATGCCTTCTTAACATCACTATTACCTGGGTGGCAACTTTCAGGGATCTATGTACATGGACTCCAAGATCCCACTGCACATCCACACTTCCAATAATCTTTCCATCGACTCAGTAATCTGCCTTCCTGTTATTCTTCCCAAAGTGCATCACCTCACATTTAGCTGCATTGAACTCCATTTGCAAGCTCTCAACCCAATTCTGCAGTTTATCCAAGTCCCCCTGCAATCTGTAACATTTTCCCACACTGTCCACTACTCCACCGACTTTAGTATCGTCTGCAAACGTACTAATTCGTCTGCCTATGCCTGTGTCTATGTAATTTATAAAAATGTCAAACATCAGTGGTCGCAAAACAGATCCTTGTGGCACACCACTAGTAGGAGAAAGTGAGGACTGCAGATGCTGGAGATCAGAGCTGAAAATGTGTTGCTGGAAAAGCGCAGCAGGTCAGACCTTGGATGCTGTCTGACCTGCTGCGCTTTTCCAGCAACACATTTTCAGCACACCACTAGTAACCGGACTCTGTGCTGAATAATTTCCATCAACCACGACTCACTATCTTTTTTCAGAATGCCAGTTTCTAATCCAACCTGCTAAAGCACCCTCAGTTCCATGCATCTCCATTTTCTCCATCAGCCTACCATGTTGAATCTTAAAAAAGGCTTTGCTGAAGTCCATGTATACCATGCCAACTGCTCTACCCTCATCAATATGCTTGGTCACCTTCTCAAAAAACTCAATGAGGTTTGTGAGACACGACCTGCCATTGGCGAAACCATGTTGACTATCTGAAATCAAATTGTTGCTTGTTAGATGATTATAAATCTTATCTCGCTTAATACTTTCCAAAATCTTTCCTACAACAGAAGTAAGGCTCACCGGTCTATAATTACCTGGGTCATCTCTACTGCCCTTCTTAAACAAGGGCACAATATTTCCAATCCTCCAGGCGTCTGGTACCAAACCTGTAGACAATGATGACTCAAATATCAAAGCCAAAGTCTCTGCTATCTCCTCCCTAGATTCCTAGAGAATCCTCGGATAAATCCCATCCCGCCCATGGGACTTGTTTAGTTTCACTCTTTCTAGAATTGATAACAACTGTTCGTAACTTACCTCGATTCTTTCTAGTCTAATATCTCGTACCTCATTCTTCTCTTCAACAATATTCTCATTTCCTGAGTGAAAATCTCTGGGAACTGTTCGTTTAGCACCTCTCCGATTTCCCCAGTGTATCCAAACACTTCAGTCTGGGATCTTCACAACATGCTCACTCCAAGGTAGTGTAATTGATTAACTCTCTCATTCACTTCTCATCAGCACAGAATTATAGATACACTCAATATCAGGTCGTACAAGGACGAAAAGAAATGATGAAAATGATAACAGTGAAATTCAAGCTTTCTCTGTCAAGGTGATTTTTCCTCACTCTCAGATTCCATAACTCTCCAACAAATCTTAAAAGCTCTGTTAATATCATGTTAATAAACTATTAAAAATAAACACAAGTTCATTCTCGTAGAAAAATCATTCAGCCTACAACCAAACTTCAAAAGCAGTTTTTTTAAAAACAAATTGATGTGTTTACAGAAATGCTTTCAAGTTAACTACTAAGTTCAGAACCACAGCGCATGCTGCCAATTATTTACTCAAAAACCAGAACCAAACCCGCCCAACATGTTATTGCACTCTCTACATAAAATACCATCGTACATATGTTTTTCTAAGTGACTACCGTATATACTGGTATATACGTTGAATTTTTAACACTATTTTCAGAAGTTCAATTTAGAGGATCGATTAATCGACAGGCACAATTTTTAAGGGGCAGAAATTCATGCTGCAGTAGAAATACCGTATTATTAAAAAAACATTGATTTAATGGCACAATTAATCCCGGGTAAAGAAGAAAAATGCAATGAATAATGGTAAAGGTAATTACTGGATAAAAGCAAGAGACCCGTATGAAGATTTAACATATGAAAAATAATTGAATGTCTGCAAAATCACACTGTTCGACATGGGCATGGCCTGGTATAATGGTACACGTAAAATGAAACATATTCAATTTTGAAAGATGAAGCGTCTTGAGTGTTGCTGCCAAATTCTTCCCTTACCCTCTCATTTACTCTCATATGTGAGGAACGTCAACAACATAAACAAATTTGTAAAAGAATAAAAGATATGCAGCCATATAGCGAACATATCTCACATTTATTCACATGCAATGGCAAATTTATATAATGAACTTTTAAAAGGTTTTATAATCTTTGGATATATAGTGAACCAAGTGTGATAAGTATCGATAGACTTAGTACTTTTCCGAATCAACGAATAAAAAACAATGCTGTAGTAAACCAATTGCGGTAAATAGTATTATAAATGAATGAATGAATGGAGTTGCAGTATCGTCAACAAACAGTGATGAAGAGTACCAAGTATGAATGAATTTGTTTAAGTAGGTTTTTGAAAACATGCAGTTTCTTTTGTGAGAGTTCTATAATGCGATGTCATCGAGTTTACTTAGACATGAATACATATGAAGAATAAAAGATTGTTTGGCAAAAAATAAGGGTTTGACTTATGCATGAGTTCGACCTCTTCGCGACATAGACACAAGTACATTCCTTAATTCCATCAAATCTCTCTGTAATCTCCTCTTCAAATGGGGATTTCTGGAACTTTACTAGAAGAAATGAGAATCACACAATTGAAAGTTCAGCTTCCCAGGCGATTCTTTAATAATCTGCAAAGATAGGTATACGGAAAGTCTCCTAAGTCTGAGACTAAATCACTGAACGGCTGCCCCTGTGTGACCGTGGCTTCAGCATACTCATGTATCATTGTCAATTTCAGATGGAAACCGCAAATAATCCTCAGAGAGATTCAGACAAATTCAATTGTTTAAAACTCTTGCCAGGAATTGTTCCAATCAGATGCTAACTTAATGTCTATGCGTTATATTTTGAAATTTTAATCGATACAGAAGTCAATAAAACCTATAACTAAAAAAAAAAATCATTTTATGCACTTTTGCAAAGTTACACAAAAAATATCACCAAGATTCCACTTAAAAACCATTCACTTATCTGCTCCTGTGCTGTGAACTCTCCCACACGTGTTCCACCTTTTCATAGAATGTATTGCTTTGTTCGTTCTTTTCCCCATATTTCCAAAACAATGCAACAGCTTAAAAAAAACAATAATTACTCTTTCAAGATTTGGTAGAAGTCAGCTCTGACGCCTTAAATATCGCAAAAATGGAAAGAGCTCTTACAGCCATAAACTTTTCTTGTTCTCCCGTTAGGAATACCTAGAATTATTTGGTCACTACACTGCAAAAACATAAGTAGTTGTATTGAGAAGATGTAATTATTTGACGACAATGCTTTTTTTGTGTTTCACAATTACTGGCACAAACTATAATATAAGCCCTCTCTGTGTTGATAGCCTGATGATCTGTTAACTCACTGAATCCCTCATTGTTTGTTTCCGAAAATGAACAATTCCTTGTCATGTTCAGCAAATGTTCTAATTTTGATTGTACATTGATTCAGCAAATAATGCAAAATGTAAATCGGGAAATGTGACTTTTTATTTCATTCTCTTCATTAACTGACACAAATTGGTTTGAACGTGCTTGTTGGTATGTTATGAATAAACTATGCAATGGAAAATAAAGCAGACAGGTCAGTACTGCATTTACTGAAAGTGACAGCTCCAATCCATTGTATAATAAAATATGATATGATAATATTCAGTTCTCTCTGACTGACTATTGTGCTCTGATCATTTCAGGGAGAATTTATATTCAGAGTGATACTCCGAACACTCTGCAGTTCATAGACAATATGAGTTAACAATGCTCTTTTGTAAAAAAAAAACCTTTATTTTATATTGAGAATAAGTAAACAAGTTGAGCATTATTAAGCTAATGAATTGATAAATTTCTTTGTTCTAAACAGAGTAAATATTATTCCTCTCCATTTAAAATTCCACAGGCATTGTAAAAATTATGAAGCTACGAATACTTCTTCAGGGAACAACTGTAATGTAGCCAAAGCCCTCTGGAATTCATTTTAACAATCCTCAATGTCCCAGTGGTGGAAACAGACAACACAGAAACAAACCACTTAACCCACCATTTGAATTCACTTTTACAATCCTCGGCCTTTCTACTAACCCATAGAACTGCTCGAAAGATTTTTCACTGAAGAGTTCATTCATGTATACATCAACTGAATAAATTATCAACGTGAACTGATCCCACTTTCTAGCACCTAGCCCATAGTGTCGAAGGAATCTACACCTCAGGGGCAGATCCGAATTCCTTTAAGTGAGGTGAGTGTGGTCACCTCAAGTCACCACCCAAAATTCGGAGTGAATTCCAGACACACCATCATCTTCTGAATGAAATGGTAGGCCTCATGTCCTCGATAATCCTCCCATCAATTTTACTCACTGTGTGTCTCCTGGTAAATGTTTTTCTATTTGGAGAGACAGGTCTCCATTGAAGAGCCGGCTTATTTTGTACATCTGAACCATGGCATCTCTCATTCCACTCTGTTCAGGGAAAATGACCCGAATCCATCCACTTTTCCTCACTGCTGCAGTCACTTCCACACACTGACAACATTCTTGCAAATCTCTTTGATACTCGGATCAGAGCAATTCTGTACTCACTGCTTGGTGATGACCAATGCTGTGCACTACACTACAGCTAGAAGGCACTCATGTAGTTCCAGTGTTACTCTTTTGGCAGGGCCTGAGCAGATTGATTTTGCATAAACTTTGATACAGAGTCAGAGAGTAGTAACTTTCGGAGAGGTAATATGGAAAGACATCTCAGTGTAGATGTCTGATCAGGGTCGGCGGCAAATAATGGATCTGGACTGATATAGTTGTGGCACAATCCATTTGAACAGTGGGGTTAGTTTATCAGTTCTTCAGGAGTAAGTCTGTTCTAATACCAGCTGATTAATTACAGAACAAACTAGTTCCTCGACAGAACTCCAGCTTGATGGATCATAATCTTATTTGTTTTGATTTAACAACGTGATCTTTTGCTGAATTGTAAACACACAATGCTGTTAATATTGATTCGACATCAGTTTATTACAAAAGAAATGACGATAAAATAGAATAAACCAAGCTAGGTACTTATGACGCCAATTCAAAGGCAATGAACATGCAGAAAATGTATAATTCTCATTAACCTCAAAACAATGCATAAATGAAACAAAAATAATGACTTTTATATATTATACAAAACATGACCCCCAGTGCCTTTCCAAAGAAAATAAACGTCATGCAATATCCTGACCAGAATCCCTGTATCTCTCACTTGGATAAATGACTTGTGACTGGCACTTCTAAATGGGAGCTGTGGGAAATTGCTTCCTGGAACTATCACATACCCGAACGTCAATGTACTCAGCTTTAAACAGTCACTTTTATTTGTCACAACACTTCTGTCTGGGACCAACACAACATTTTCATTTGAAGGCAATGTAAGTTACTAAAACTCACGTTTCCTTCACATTCACTCAGTTCCAGGGTTTTCTTGGAACTAAACGAAATGTGAAAACTGATAAAAAGTTTAAGTAAAGCTTTCCCAGTTGCGGATTTCTTCCGTAACCACGAATTCCAGACCTCTCCATCAAACCTTTCAGTCTCCATTAATACCATTCTGGGTTGCAAGCATCAGAAATAAACAAAGGATCGCTCTTGCGCAAACCCATTCAGTTTATAGTCAAATGCCGAAAGCAATTCTTAAAACAAACTGCTGTGATTGCAGAAATAATTCCAAGATAACCTTTAAATTCCGCTGCACAGACAAGCCTACTGTTTATTCACCCAAAAAACAGAAACAAACTGAAACTAAATGACTCTACACTCTCTACATAAAAAAACACTGCTTATATGTTTCCAAAGTGATTCCTTTTCGTTATTCCACATAAACTCTTCGTAGTCTCCGAATGAAATGGAGATTTCTGGAAGTTTCCCAGCAGAGATAAAGTTTCCCTGGCAGTTCCTGCAGAATCTGCGATGATGGGGATTCCATGGTTTGTCTCTAATCTGATACGAAATTACTGATAGTCTGCCACTGTGTGACGTTTGGGCACAACACGGCCATGTATTATTGTTGGTGGCAGAGTTAACCTACAGAGGACCCTCAGAAAGATTCAAATAAATTCAATGTTGCCTGACACTTATCAAGAATTGTTACGGTCGGGATGGTCATGCATAATATTTTCTGCACAGGATCAAACGAGAAGGTCATTTTCTGCCTGAGTCGCTTTATGCAGGCAATCTGTCTGTACTCAATGCCGAGGTGGTACAGTCTCAAAGCCTTTCATTTATGTCTGCTGACATCGCCCGGGGACTGTTACATTCCAATGTGGTTCAATTCATTTATTTAAGAATCTGAACAAACGGGTGACAGTGGTGAATTACCTTCCAATTGTCAGAGTATTTTTAGAAATGACACTTATCGGTCAACTGCAAACATTGGAAAATGCATGTGGGATTCCAATGTAGATGCAAGCCAATTGGCCCATCGAGTCTACACCGATCCTGCAAATGTATAGCACCCAGACCAATAAGCTGGCCCTGAGAGGCAGCACGGCTAACCGTGGAGGCACTGTGCCACCTTATATACCAACATTGACACCCAACACTGATATCCAACATTGATATCTCATTTTCTTTCAGTGACGTCCTTCCCTTGCCTTTGACCATTTGGAAACGTTCTCTTCGACTCTGAGATGTGCCTTCACTGGTTATCAGTAGCTGGACTGTGAAGGGATGATAATTGATGAATGGAGACGATACATTTAGGTTTTTGTAAATCTAACATCACAGCAGAATTACAGACCCTGCACAGATAAAACTTCGGAATCGAATATCATTTCTCCAATCCGGGCAATAATTGAAACTAGTAAAAGAAGTCACTGAAAAATGCCTTCAATGGTTACATAAGTCCAAACAATATCGATCCTCCTAGCAGGATACGAGTGTCCTGTAATGTTTCAGAGCTGACTCTGAGACACATGATTTGTGCAGCTGCACATGGGGATGTGTTATTCTCTGTACCCTGAACTGTACTGCACATGCACAGAGAAGTAACTGAAAATACCTCACTGATGATGGGTTGGAATAGCTTTAAGCGAGATGGTGGAGTGATGCCAGGGAGGGATTTGGGCACACAAAAATACAAAAATGTCAAAATGTGGAAGTATTTGAGCGGATGTCACTCTTGTCAATAAAGCCTGCGGTGCTGGGGAAATGGGGCTTGGCATGAGGCATGACAAAGGACAGAAAAGAGAGGGAAGGAATAAATATGTCTTTTTCGTGTTGTCGGGCAAATATTAGTGAATGCCACAAGGAACATTTCTCCAGGCACAGCCATTTATAATTTCTATCAATGACTGATATGATGGGATCATGTGTGACATTTGTTGATAGCACAATATCAGTTGGGACAGTAAATGACAAGGAGAGCATAGGATCACTGAGAAGGGGAAGGGCAGGTTCAGTGAGTGAACGAACACAAATACTCTTTGCAATATAATTGAGAGAAATGTGAGACATTTGTCATTAATTATGGTCTTGAAAAGATTCAGACCATCGGCAAAGTTTTAGATGCTCATCGTAGTTCCAAATTAAGCGGTAACAAGAAGCCTTTCCGTCCATTCACTGCCAGTAGTTTCCATTATTCTCTTGAAAGCTTCATTCATCTCAGACCCTTCTCAATAGGAAGAGTTTAACCCTAGATTTCCGTCATTTTATTTCCCCGTTATTAAACCCTTGCTGCCCAGCTCTCATTCTGATCAATTGATGTTGCACTCAAACAGACACGGACTCCGAACTGTCCAGTATTTTTCTTTCGCCCCCCCCCCCCCCCCGCATTTATAAAGTCAGTTTAGTGATGTGTTAACATCAAATATCAATATGAAGAAACCTAAAATGACTGACTGACTCTTTCAGAACCACCAGTCCGGACTTGAAAGAGTCCAGAATAATATATTGTCTCAACAGTGCCTAGGGTTGGGAAAGTCACAGAACAAAATCAGCACGTGACTGGGGAGGGGTGGTCAGTGGGTGGGACACGGATGGAAGATGGAAAGTGTCCTGGTCCTGGTCCACATTGGCACCAACCGTTCAGAGTCTGGCATCCAGCCATTAATCACCCTTCATTTATAAATGCCGAGTTTGTGACAAAAGCCTTTCACGGAGTCAGGTATTCAGCATCTCAATATCCCTGACATTCACTCTTTAGAATCAGCCAGATCTCCCTGTTTGGCACAGATTAACAGCCCCAATCAGGGATTTCACATCCAATGTATCTGAAAAGTCAAGGACTGATTAGGGATAGTCAACATGGCTTTGTGTGTGGGAAATCAGGTCTGACAAACTTGATTGAGTTTTATTGAGGAAGGAATAAAGGTGATTGATGAGGGCAGAGCGGTAGATGTGATCTATATGGACTTCGACAAGGTTTCCCATGGGAGACTGATTAGCAAGGATAGATCTCATTGAATACAGGGAGAACTAGCCATTTGGATACAGAACTGGCTCAATGATAGGAGACAGGGAATGGCGGTGGAGGGTTGTTTTTCAGATTGGAGGCCTGTGACCAGTGGAGTGCCACAAGGATCGGTGCTGGGACCTCTACTTTTTGTCATTTACATAAATGATTTGGATGCGAGCATAAGAGGTACAGTTAGTAAGTTTGCAGATGGCACCAACGTTGGAGGTGTAGTGGACAGCGAAGAGGGTTATCTCAGATTACAACAGGATCTGGACCAGATGGGCCAATGGGCTGAGAAGTGGCAGATGGAGTTTAATTCAGATAAATGCGAGGTGCTGAATTTTGGAAAAGCAAATCTTAGCAGGACTTACACACTTAACGGTCGGGTCCTAGGGAGTGTTGCTGAACAAAGATACCTTGGAGTGCAGGTTCATAGCTCCTTGAAAGTGGAGTAGCAGATAGGTACGATAGTGAAGAAGGCGTTTGGTATGTTTTCCTTTATCGGTCAGAGCATTCAGTACAGGAGTTGGGAGGTCATGTTGTGGCTGTATAGGACATTGGTTAGGCCATTGTTGGAATATTGCGTGGATTCCTGATCTCTTTCCTATCGGAAAGATGTTGTGAAACTTGAAAGGTTTCAGAAAAGATTGACAAGAATGTTGCCTGGGTTGGAGGATCTGAGCTATAGGGAGAGGCTGAACAGGCTGGGGCTTTTTTTCCCTGGAGCGTCGGAAGCTGAGGGCTGACCTTATACAGTTTTACAAAATTATGAGAGGCATGGATAGGATAAATAGGCAAAGTCTTTATCCTGGGGTTGAGGAGTCCAGAACTAGAGGGCAGAGGTTTAGGGTGAGAGGAAAAAGATATAAAAGAGACCTGCAGAGCAACGTTTTCACGCAGAGGGTGGTACGTGTATGGAATGAGCTGCCGGAGGTGGTGGAGGCTGGTACAATTACAACACTTAAGAGGCATTTGTATGGGTATATGAATAGGAAGGGTTTGGAGGGATATGGGCCAGGTGCCGGCAGGTGGGACTAAATTGAATTGGGATATCTGGTCGGCATGTACAGGTGGGACCGAAAGATCTGTTTCCATGCTGCATTCTCTTTGACTCTATGAGTCTGCAACTAATACGGTCTAGCTGACCGACCTCATGGCAATCATTACCAGGAGAAAAAAAAAATGATTTTGTGAAAGTAGAAATTCGCAAATCGGTCAAGAAATTCAAAAGCAGGTCCATGGATGACTCCAAGTGCTCATTAGGCCCAAATAAGTGTGACAAGAAACATTGATTCTCGGAGGAAGGACTTTGGACGTCTCAATTATTGGAAATGTTTGTCATGCTGCGGCAATCTGATTACATAGCGTTTGTTTTGATTTAATTGTATGGGGATTGCTACCCAGTTGGGGAGACATGCTATTGTTGCTGGGGAATATTTATTCAGACCTGCCAGAAGTTTGGGAATCCGGGATCAAACTCAGTAAGGAGGGACATGACGCTGACCATGGGAAGTAGTACAATCTGTGACGAAAAGAGAAAAGCAGCAGAATCACATTATCGATCTCTTAAGCTGTTGACTCTCAGAATCTTAGTCTTCAGGATCAAACACTTGCCTCCCCTGCCACACAGATTTAGGGGCAGAGTTAATTTCAGTGGGTTACTTGTTGAATTTCGGAAGATCCTCTATAACATATGCTTTAAATTACTGTTGAAACGTGACTCATTGTATTATGTCTTTATAACTAAGTTCAAGGTATTTGTTCATAAACAGACTGAAGCAATACATCAATATGTTGAACTGTTCACAACCGTCCAAACACCTAAAGCCACAATGCACATTGAGAGGACTAACTCATTTTATCTCGAAGTATTAAATTGACGCAAGAGCACAGATGCAAGCATGAACCGATTTTTTATACTTTTTGCGAAACAAGTACGGACAAATTGAGACCATGTTATGTAACAATGTTATTGTATACGGGAAGAACGGCCTTAAAATGCTAAAATTGTTTTTTAAGATGGAGAATGAAGAAATTGAATTTGAAAATGCTCCGATTCTAAATAAAGAGTATAAGAAATAATTGATGCATAAACTGGCTAATACGGATTATGTTCTCATCGGATAGCCAATGCTCTTGCTGAAGATCAGTAGAATCCAATTGCAGATCTCGTCCCCAAAGCCAATTTTGGAGATTACGCCCCACGTGTTGTTGTGCAATTTCCTGTCAACGGCTTTCTCCTGAATCAGGCTGATAAGGCATGTTTCCAATCTCATTATTCCATATGTAAACAACAGTATCTCTGAGGCACGTGAGACTCTCAGATCATCCTGCCACGTACAGCACAAATTTGATTGGGGTGAATCACATTTTCCACAACAGACAAGAGCTAGTTAGCATTAATCTAAAGCAGGATTCTGTAAACAACATTTAGCAGAAAAACCGGTCGACAGTCTCCTTGTCCTCCTTCTATCTGTGGATAAGAGGGATGATAACCTACCTGTTGGATTCACACATGCTACCTTTTCGAAACATATTGTTGTACACTTCCAGCAGATCAAGGCCAATCGAGTGCCACCGTGGTGAACACAATTCAGGTGGTAAGCCATCACTTCTGAAAAATGTACTATTTTCTAAGGGCACTCAATGAGGGAACTCATATCCTTTTAGATCCAGCTGGCTGACCTCATGACGATAACAGGTAGAATCAGGGATGAATTGCTATCAGTAAAATGGAACAAATCAGGAAAGAAATTGGAAAGCTTCTCCCCTTGTTACTCTGAGTATACATTATGCCAAAAATCATGTGAGGGTTCTGGGGCTGTTGTGACCTGAATAAATTCGAAATATGTTTTTCTTAAAATGGATAGGGATTGCTACTCTTCAGAGGAAACATACTACTGCCATTGTGGAATATTTGTTGAATCTTGTCAGAGTGTTGGGAAACCTGGATAAAGCTCAGGTAGCAGGGGAATTAAGTTGGCCAATTGAAGTAGTAAATCTATGAGTGAAAGAGAAAAGCAACAAAAACACATTCTCTTTCCATGAAGATGTTGTGTTCCAAAATCCTAATCTTCAGGATCAAATGCTTCCCTCACGTTCTTAATAGATTCAGGGACAGAGATCTTTCTGGAGAACTACCTCCTAATTTCCGAGATATCCTCAATAATATATCCGTTTAGTCATACAATTACTGTCAAAATCTCACTTTTTTATTATTTGTGATGATGTTTATGGTATTTGGACAGAAATAACATATTTAAAGGATTAACTTATTACATCTCACAGGTTTGAATTGATGTGTGAGAACAGATGACAACATGCAGCAAGTTAATTTACATTCTCCAAAACATTAAGACACAAAGATTCTCTTGATGTTCCCCTTGACTAGTACCCACAATTCCGAGGGAGACTCAAAGAGGGGTTTCACGGTTCTCCAACCTGTGGAACCCTTTTTAAGCTCGTCCATGCTTTCTGTCATTTGCAGTTTCATGTTCAAATTCCATGCTCCCTTGTTGAGCAGCAGGAGGAGTGTTCATCGACTTGACATCGTTGAATTTGACCAAAACCAATACCAGCCTCTCTCGACTCACGTCACATTTGAAGCACTTGAGCCCTGGTTAACCTCCCTGGTAAATATCACCGTCAATTTTTGTTTTAAGATTGGAGGCGTTGCCAGGCTCCTGCGCCCATTTGATTCTGATCAGCAGGCCAGTCACATCCTTCTTTCTTCTTTGCTTTCTCATCTTCATCTTCATCCTAGTCTTCTCTTCCTTGTGGCAGAGACAGCGGAGGAAGATGCCATCAGTGGTGAGTACAGCAGCACATTTGAGGAACTTTTTCAAGGAACAGATACGACGTATTCTTGATATGTATGTACCTGTCAGGCAGGAAAGAGATGGTCTTGTGAGGGAACCTTGGTTGACGAGGGAGGTTGAATGTCTTGTCAAGAGGAAGAAGGGGGCTTACATGAGGTTGAGGAAGCAAGGTTCAGACAGAGCATTGGAGGGATACAGGATTGCCAGAAGGGAGCTGAAGAAAGGGATTAGGAGAGCTAAGAGAGGGCATGAAAAATCTTTGGCGGATAGGATCAAGGATAACACCAAGGCATTTTATGCGTATGTGAGAAACATGAGAATGACGAGAACGAGGGTAGGTCCGATCAAGGACAGTAGTGGGAGACTGTGTATTGAGTCGTAAGAGATAAGTGAGGTCTGGAATGAGTACTTTTCTTCAGTATTTACAAACGAGAGGGACCGTATTGTTGAAGACGAGAGTGTGAAATGGACTGGTAAGCTAGAGGAGATACTTGTTAGGAAGGAAGATGTGTTGGACATTTTGAATAACTTGAGGATAGACAAGTCCCCCGGGCCTGACGGGATCTATCCTAGGATTATGTGGGAAGCAAGAGAGCAAATTGCAGAGCCGTTGGCAATGATTTTTTCATCGTCACTTTCAACAGGGTTGGTACCAGGCGACTGGAGAGTGGCGAATGTTGTGCCCCTGTTCAAAAAAGGGAATAGGGATAACCCCGGGGATTACAGGCCAGTTAGTCTTACTTCAGTGGTAGGCAAAGTAATGGAAAGGGTACTGAGGGATAGGATTTATGAGTATCTGGAAAGACACTGCTTGATTAGGGAAAGCCAGCACAGATTTGTGAAGGGTAAGTCTTGCCTTACAAGTCTTATTGAATTCGTTGAGGAGGTAACCAAGAATGTGGATGAGGGTAGAGCAGTGGATGTAGTATACATGAATTTTAGTAAGGCATTTGATAAGGTTCCCCATGATAGTCTTATGCGGAAAGTCAGGAGGCATGGGATAGTGGGAATTTTGGCCAGTTGGATAGAAAACTGGCTTATCGGTCGAAGTCAGAGAGTGGTGGTAGATGGTAAATATTCAGCCTGGAGCCCAGTTGCAAGTGGAGTTCCGCAGGGATCAGTTCTGGGTCCTCTGCTGTTTGTAATCTTTATTGATGACTTAGAAGAGGGAGTTGAAGGGTGGATCAGTAAATTTACAGATGATACGAAGATTGGTGGAGTTGTGGATAGTGAGGACGGCTGTTGTCGGGTGCAAAGAAACTTAGATATGATGCAGAGCTGGGCTGAGGAGTGGCAGATGGAGTTCAACCCTGCCAAGTGTGAGGTTGTCCATTTTGGAAGGACAAATAAGAATGCAAAATACAGGGTTAACGGTAGGGTTCTTCGTAAGGTGGAGGAGCAGAGGGATCTTGGGGTCTATGTTCATAGATTTTTGAAAGTTGGCACTCAGGTGGATAGAGCTTGCAAGAAGGCCTATGGTATATTAGCGTTCATTAGCAGAGGGATTGAATTCAAGAGTCGTGAAGTGATGTTACAGCTGTACAGGAATTTGGTTAGGCCACATTTGGAGTACTGTGTGCAGTTCTGGTCGCCTCACTTTAGGAAAGATGTGGAAGCTTTGGAGAGGGTGCTGAGAAGATTTACCAGGATGTTGCCTGGAATGGAGAATAGGTCGTACGAGGATAGGTTGAGCGTGCTAGGCCTTTTCTCATTGGAACGGCGAAGGATGAGGGGAGATTTTATCGAGGTTTATAAGATGATCAGGGGAATCGATAGAGTAGACAGTCAGAAACTATTTCCCCGGGTACAACAGAGTGTTACAAGGGGACATAATTTCAAGGTGAAGGGTGGAAGGTATAAGGGAGACGTCAGGGATAGGTTCTTGGATAGGTACAAGGATGGGTCCTTAAGCTAGGACAAATGTTCGGCACAACTTGGTGGGCCGAAGGGCTTGTTCTGTGCTGTATTGTTCTATGTTCTATTTGTGAACCTGGAACAGGAATCCTGGTGTCGGTAGTGGCGTCGGTGTGGTCGGCCCGATTACACAATCCCATTAGCTTGATTGATTACATTGAACCAGTGTTAATGAAACAGAGGAACTGTGCGAAAAAACCAAGAAGCCTGCAGAATTCACTGTCAAGTTCAATCAAGCCAGACAGATATACAAACCTTCACCTTAATTGAACATTGAATGGGTTGTCGATGAAACATTGCCACAAGGTTTCAGATGGAGCAACAGGCATCAGTTTCAGTAGATCTCTTTTTGGAATGGGTCAAATGAAAAAGGGGGAAAATCAGATATCTATTACCATTGTATGTAACACCTTCGTGAGATATAAACTGAATTTAAGTTTTCCTTATTGCATTGTTCTAAGAAACTGCTGCTAAGAAATTGTAATCGAAAATGACATGGAAAACTAAAAAAAAAAGGAATGTCAGAAGTCACATGACAGCTTGCAATTTTAAATAAACATGTTGGACGATAACATGGTGTCATGCAACTTCTGACCTGTACACCCCCGTCCAACGCAAACGCCTCCATATCATAGCTAAAAGAAGCAAATCAAATCAGAGTCTGTCAAGGAATAGAAGCAGGAATATTGGGAGTAGGGAATAAAAACCCCAACTCCTGTTCAATGAGCTCTAATTTGAAATAGTGTTTGGGAATAGACATTTCAGAACTGTGAAGGTTCTTGGGATATAAGAGGGAAATAGTGATTTTATAAGGTTGTTTATGTATCTATCTTGTTTTTCAAAAATGTTAAACCATGTCTGTTTATTAGTGTAAAACGAGGTCCACTAAGTAAGCAAGTGGAAAATGAAACTTAGAAACGATATTGTCAATGGTTACAGAGAAATGCCCAACATATTGATTAATAATTTTGCCTTAGTATTTTCGATGAAAATAAAATCAACAAGTAAAGTTTCACTCATGTTCTTTCAGAAAGAAAGTTGCCATTCCTATCTGGTTTGGCCTATATGTAACTCTCGACTGACAGCAATGTGATAAACACAATGACTGAAGATGCTGGAAACCAGATTCTGGATTAGTGGTGCTGGAAGAGCACAGCAATTCAGGCAGCATCCGAGGAGCAGTAAAATCGACGTGGTTTACTCTTGACTGCTCTCTGGGATGGGCAAAAAAACTTGCTGTCCTCGGCAGTGTTGTTCTCATCCCATTAAAGGCCACAGAAGTTATGCTGCAGTTATACAAAACCCTGGTTTGAGAACTGTGAACAGTTCCAGGTAACACACCTTAAAAGGATACCTTGGTCTTCGAGGGGGTGCAGTGTAGATTTTCAAGAATGATGCCTGTTCAGTTATCGGGTGAGACGGTATAAATTAGGCCTTGTTTCTCTACAACTTAGGACACGGGGTTTAAATCGATAAACTATTTCCACTGTTTGGCGTTTCGACTAAAAGGGACATAGTTTGTGTTGTCAGGCCATTGTGCATATGAGAGATTTTAAGAAGCAACACCACACAGAAATGGTGGGGGATATTTTGCACTCTCTTCAACAAAGAGTAGTGTATGCTGGACAAGTTGTTAATTATCATTCTGTGATAGATAGATACGTTTTATAAAACATAGGTATTCCAGGATAAGGTACAATTACAGGTATATGGAGTTAGCCTACAGATCAGCCGTTGAATGTCAGAACAAACTCGCAGGGGGCTGAATGGCCTGTTTCTATGTCCCCACGACTATTAACCTCCTCCTACAGCATAACCAAGGCATTGAAATTCTTCCTAAAGTGTGGTGTTCAGGAATGGTGTTAACCCAATGCAAGCCATTTGCATCACAAGAGTTCAAATCTAGCCTCTTTCCCCTGACTGTGGCTGAAAAATGTTCAATAATATATCCCTCCCCTTGATATTCGAATTACACTGTGTGTGGCTTTTTTTTTACACAACTGCCCAGCCTGCCCAATCACTCTCCAAAAAAAGCGTAAATCTCCAAGTCTTGATGCTGTTATTTCCCCTCCAGAATTGGGCCAGCTAATTTATATCATCTCTCTCTACCAAAAAGAATAAAGCTTTCTCACTTCCGTCGTGATCTGCCATT
Source organism: Chiloscyllium plagiosum (assembly GCF_004010195.1). NCBI lineage: Eukaryota > Metazoa > Chordata > Chondrichthyes > Orectolobiformes > Hemiscylliidae > Chiloscyllium > Chiloscyllium plagiosum. Next base: position 996,591 of record NC_057755.1, on the reverse strand, counting down.
TGTCTGCCTATTTCACAGTGAAATTTTCAAGTCTCTGACTTTCTTTATTGCCGTTGGGTAAAGTTTTAAATGAAAGCGTCTTCAACATTTCAAATATTGCACCTATTCACCGTCCATTCGTGGGTTTTTTTCTCGATGCATCTCCATCTCCTTCTCCAACCTGTCCCACAGAAATAGGCGCAGGTTATTCAGCCTCTTCTCCAGCCCGTTCCACAGGAACATGAGGGGGCTATTCATCTCCTTCTCCAACCGGTCCCACAGGGACAGGAGGAGGGTATTCAGCACCATTTTAAGCCTGTCCCACAGGAACAGGAGGTGGCTATTCTTCTGCTTCTCCAACCTGTCCCATAGGAACAGGAGAAGGTAATTAATCACCTTCTCCAACCAGTCCCACAGCGACAAGAGGAGGCCATTCAACCCCTTCGCCAACTGGTCCCACAGGGACAGGAGGAGGCTATTCAGCCCCATCTCTAACCTGTCCCACAGAAACAGGCGGAGGGTATTCACCCCCTTTTTCAGCCTGTCCCACAGGAACAGGAGGAGGCTGTCATCTCCTTCTCCAACCTGACCCACAGAAACATGAGGAAGCTATTCATCTCCTTCTCTAGCCCGTCTCACAGGAACAAGAGGAGGCCATTCAGCCCCTTCGCAAATCTGTTCCACAGGAACAGGATGAGGCTATTCCCCCCCAACTCCAGCCTGTCTCACAGGAACATGAGGGGGCTATTCAGCCCCTTTCCAGCCTGTTCCACAGGAACAGGAGAAGGTATGTCGTCTCCTTCTCCAACCTGTCCCACAGGAACAGGAGCAGGCCATTCAGCCCCTTCTCCAATCCGTCCCAGAGGAACAGGAGAAGGCCATTCATCTCCTTCGCCAACCTTTACCCCAGGAAAATGCAGAGGCTATTCATCCCATTTTCCAGCATGTCCCACAGGAACAGGAGGAGGACATTCATCTTCTTCTCCAACCTGTCCCACAGAAACATGTGGAGGCTATTCAGCCCCTTCTCCATCCCGTCCCACAGGAACTGGAGGAGGCCTTATCTAACCTGTCACACAGTAACAAGTGGAGGGTATCGATCTCCTTCTCCAGCCATACCCACAGGAACAGGCGGAGGGCTATTCAGTCTTTTTCCAGCCTGTCCCGCAGGAACAGGATGAGGCTATTCAGCTCCATTTCCAGTCTGTCCCTTAGGAGCAGAAGGATGCCATTCAGCCCCTTCTGCATCCTGTACCACAGGAACAGAAGGAGGATATTCAGCCCCTTCTCCATTTCAACCTACAGCAACAGGAGGAGACTATTCAGCCCTCTTCTCCTTGTGGGACCGGTTGGAGAAGGAGATGAATAGCACTGGGACAGGAAGCTGCCATTCAACTCAAACAGCCTCTCCGACAGGAACAGGAGGATGACAATCAGCCCCTTCTCCAGAATGTTACGCTGGAACAGGAGGAAGCCATTCAACTCCTTCTCCTTCTTGTTATGCTGGAACAGGAGGAAATCATTCAGCTCCTTCTCCACAAGTGCTGCCAGACTGGCTGAGTGCTTCCTAGAATTTGTGTTTTTGTTTCTGATTTAGAGCTTCCACAGTTCATTCGGTTTATAAGCAGCCCCTTCCCCAGCCTTCCACACAGGAGGTGGGCATTGAGAAAGGGGAATTTGTGATGGACTGTTAATCCAGGCAACCAAGTCATGTTCTGTGGAGCTGGTTTCAAATCCCACCGTGGCTGATGGCTATATATGATTTCAATCTATGTACAGAATTTAAGAGTCTAATGATGAACCTTAGCTGTTTGCCTTTTCTCATGCCGTTTCGAGAGGGAAACAGGATCCTTACCTGGTCAGGACTACACGTGAATCCAGATCTACAGTAATGTGGTTGCCACTTAACAGCCCTCTGGGCCTTTCGAGATGGGCAATAAACACTGGCGCTGACCAGCATCGTGCTCATCCTCTGACTGAATATTAAAACCCTTCTTGAGAAATGTACAGAGGAAATGGAGGATGTAATTTAGTTAATTCTGAGATGGTACCGTGGAACAGCAGAAGGCCGATCAATTCTACTCGTGAGCATAAGAATATCAGAATGGATTTACGTCTGTCCACACTGTTCTACATGGAAAAGCGAAGGCAGGAGGGAACGCGAAGGTGTGAGGAGTGGGGTTGTATGATGTGTAATGACAACTGGAATGCGAATGAGGGAGTAGTCAGTGGGGTGGAGAGAGCTGTTTGTGGGAGGCAATGCAAATTGGAGGCAATAATTTGTGGGGATGGACGCGGTGAGAGACAAGGCTCAATGTTGATGTTTGGAATTTTGAAAAGAGGGTACTGCCCATCACTCCCTCCCACCCAAATTGATTAAAGCTGGAAATAATCTCTATTACCTTGCATTTAATCATCTCTATTGCCCTAAATGTGTGGCACTGTCTTTCCCTGCATTTAAGCGTTTATCTTTCCCTGTGAGCAAACCTCCCCCTGTTGATCTGCATTTAATTATATCGCTGTTTTCTTGCATGAAACCCATACTTTTCCATAGTGTTTACTTCTCTCTCAATTATTGTGTGTTTCACCTTCTCGCTCTCTTTATTGAAGCTTCTCCCTGTTACTCTGCATTTAAGCCGTTATCTGTATTCAGTCCTCGCTATGAACGATCCTGTATTTCATCCTCTTCCTGTTCATCTGTAATTAGTGCCATAATATTATTCTTTACTTAACCATATATTTATCTGCATTCGATCCTCTGTATTCCACTGTATGAATATATAAATGATAGTTATGTCTCCCACCATTTCCTGAACTTTGAACATCTTCCTCTCTCACTTCCTTTGGCTGTGAGGGAGGTGTGTTCATGTGTTTCCCTTTCAGTGTGTGAAGGCCTCTGTGTGCCGCTATGTGAGGGAGATTCATTGCATTTGTGCGGATGTCACTCTGTGTGTGAGTGTCCATCAGTTTTTGTTTTTGGAATTGTCCCTGGGTGTGATACATTATGAGTGTGTTTATGCATCTTTGTGCGCATTTCCCTCTCTTTGTGTTGGGAACTTTTTTAGTGACTATATATTACGGTGTTTGTCTATTTTGGTATGACTCACACAGCTACCCGAACTATACCTCCTCCCACCCTGCCTTTGGTAAAAATGCTATCCCATATTCCCAATTCCTCTGTCTCTGCTGCATGTGCTCCGAGGAGGACCAATTCCACCATAGAACATCCCAGTAGGCCTCCTTCTTCAAAGACGACACTTTCCCCTCCCACGTGGTAGACATTGTCCTTCAGCACATTTCCTCCACTTCCCACGCCTCCGCCCTTGAACCCTATCCCTCCAACCAAAATAAGGACAGAACTCCCTTGGTCCTCACCTTCCACCCCACCAACCTCAGGATACACTGCATTATCCTCCGCCAGTTCCATCACCTTCAAACACCCACCATCAGAGATATATTTTCCAACCCGCCTCCATCTGAGTTTCGGAGAGATCATTTGCTCCCTGACTCCCTTATTAGCTCCACTTCCCCGCCACCACAAGAAGTACAAGGCCTGTGCCCACCCCTCCCCCTAACCTCCATCCATTTTGGATGGAGTCACAGTTACCTTCCGCCTAGCCCCTCTCCATCCCATTTATTTCTCAGCCACCTTGGCCCATAAGCGTCATTCCTGATGAAGGGCTTATAACCGCAATGTCGATTCTCCTGCTCATTGGATGCTGCCTGATTGGCTCTGCTTTTCCAGCACCACCGGCCCATCTCTGATCTCCAGCAATTGCAGTCCTCACTTTATCCTATGTCATTCATTCTGTATAAGACTATTTGCGTGAAGGTGACTGTTTTTATGTGGTGTATGTTACTGTGCCTGTGTGATTTTACCTGTGCGTTTTGCAGATATACACCTGTTGTGTTTGTCCTTTGTGAATGCTGTTTCTGTGGTTGCATTGCTATGACTGTGTGAGTGTGTGTGCGCGAGTGTGCGTGTGTTGTATGTGTGTATTACTGTCTGAAGTCAATATGTTTCTGTGACTCGATGAGTGTGTGTCGGTGCATTATTTTGGAAGTGCAGGCTGTGCCCCGTTTAAGCAGGTGAGTGTGTTCCTGAGACTGTGTTTGGTTGTCTGTCTGCGTGTCGAATTTTTCCTATCCCCCCTATAGGATCTGCCTGTGCCTCTACTTTAGTGTGTCTCTGTGTTTGCAATCAGTGTCACTCTATCGCTTTCCATAATTGTGTTTGTGTTCTCTAACTGTGTTTGAATGTGCAAGTGCATGTGTAGAAGAATGTTTCTGTAATTGCTTGGAGTTTGGTGTGTACCGTCTCTCAGTATGTGGTCATTTCTGTCTGTCTGTGAGGATGTGGGTGTGATTCCGTGTCTGCAGATAGATATGCTCCGAAATCTCAACATGATTGGTTTTAGTATGAAAATAGATTTGTTCCTATATGACAGTATGACTGCATTACTGTGCGTGTGGATGCTTGTGCATTCGGGCTGTACATAGATGTGTTCATGTATTTCTCAGTATGTCGGCCTTTCTGTGACTGTGCTACGCTGCAGGTGCATTTTAATGTGTCAGTATGTAGGTATGTTCCCACACTGCAGTCTGATTGTAATCGAATGTATGGTTTGTGAAAGAGTGGGTATGTTTCTGCGTCAGTATTTAGATATATTCCCACATTTCAGTTCTCCTGTGTTTGTGCGTGTGTGTTTCTGTATGCACACGCATGTATGTGTATTCGGGTGGGTTTCTACTTCGGTTTGAGAGTGTGTTCCCATATCTCACTTTGACTGCATTTCTTTGTGTAAGTGTATTTCTCTGTCAGTCTTAGGCGTGTGTGAGGGTGTGGGTATATTTCTGTACCCCTCTGCGTTTGGTATTGTCTCTGCATCATTACGAGACTCACTCTCATGAAAAAAAAAGTGAATCCTGATGCAGGTCATGGTGCACAGATTGCTCCCAATGGAGTATTTCTGGAAGCTGGAAAGTATCTAGATATCAGTAACTCTATCCCAAAAACCCAGTAAGCTTCAATGTTACTTCAGTTCAAAGACTTAAGTCGTACAAACTAAACAGGACAGGAGAATATGCAGTTAAAAGCAGGACACCAACTCTTTTGGGCATTGTTGAACCAAGGCCATATATTAACATATTATTTCATGTTGGAGCTGTATTTGTTCACATACAAATATAGTTATGTCTTGGATCGTAAGACCAACCAATGGAGAAGCAGAATTAGCCCATTCGTTCCATTGTGTCAGCTCTGCTATTTCATCATGAAGGATCTGTTTCTCAATCCCATTCTGCTGTCTGCTCCCTGCACTCTTTAATAACATTACCAATCCGATAGATCGCTGTCTTCAGTGCACTCGATGGCCTGCCCCCCCACCCCCCCCAACCCTTTGTGGCAATGATTTCCATACATTAATCACCCTTTGGATGGAGGAATTCATCTTCATCTCTATTTAAAAGGTCGTTCCTTCATTCAGAGTTTGTGTCATCTGCTCCTCAACTTTTCTACCGTCTTGAAACAGCTTACAAGCAGAAGTTGAGAAATTAGGACCCTTCAAAAAAGGAAGTATAATGCTGTTCCAAGGCTGGGAAAGACTGCTTGGAGTCGGTGGATTGGACCGCGTGAAAGTACCTCGCCGAGCTCCAAGACGAGTAGAGTATTGCCAACGTGTACGTAGCAAATATGTGGAGGAAAGCGTACCAAAGAAGTCAATCTGAGTGTGCCTCGAATGTAGACCTTGGATGAAGCAGGAAGTGCACTCCCTGCTGAAGACCAAACCTGCAAGATTCAAGTTGGAATACCCAGACCAAAACAGGAAATCATGATCTGACCATGATGGATGCCAAAAGGCAGTAGCGGATCAAGTTAGAGGCTGAAACCTTCCAAACAGAAACTTGTTATTTGTGGCAGGGCTGAAACAACATTGTGGGATATAAAATAAAGCAAAGCAAAATCGCAAACGAAGTCACATCGCTCTTTGATGCCAATATGTTTTATCATCAGTTTGAGCAGAATGCCAGTGGTGCTGTGGCGCCTGCCCCATCTGCCCCGGACACGATGATTCCTTCAGTCACCATGATACACATCAGAACAGTTTTCCTAAGCGGAAAGAGTGAAAACTGCAGATGCTGGAAACAAGACTTTAGATGAGTGTGGTGCTGGAAAAGCACAGCAGGTCAGGCAGCATCCGAGGAGCAGAAAAATAGATGTTTCGGACAAAAGTCCCATATCCAGTATAATCTGAAGCCCAGAGTTCCGAAGAGTCCTGACCTTGCACTTACATCTTGTACAGAACAACTGGTTGAGGTGTCAGAAAGATCTACAAATTCTCCCTCCAGCAGGCCAAAGTCAAGAACACCACCATCATCCTCGTACATAAGACAGCATTGGCAGCTTGCTTCAACATTTTTCCCAATTAGCTGCTCCCATCTTAACTCAGTACCAAGCTCCCAACTCGGCACCCCACTCTTGAACGGTCCTACCTGTCCATCTTCGTTCCCACCTATCTGCCCCACCCTCTTCTCCACCCTAACACCACCACCCCCACCTTCTTCTATCTATTGCATTCCCAGCTATCTTCTAATCTAATCTAATCAGAACACAGAAAACATACAAGGAACACCCAGAATGCCTCAGCATTGACCAAGGGAAACCAACAGTTCACTTCCCAAGACAAGCTGACAATAAGCTTCCTGGACCCGATAAACACAGCTGTTCCAAAGCTCTAAGGGCAGTCTCGAACCCCAGTGATACCAAAACTACACAAATAACAGGTCAGATTGAGCGACACCTGAATACCTCACTCACGGGAGATCAACAAGGGAAACATCTTACTGCCAGGAAACGAGACATTCTCACCTAACCCCGAAGAGAACTGGAATCTCCTGATCCCATTAAGAACTGATTGATGCTGCTGTTTCATTGTACCAACATCCACCACCCTTTTTGCTTGGAAGTTCTTCCGAACATCTCTCCTGAACACATTAGCACTACTTTTCAGACTATTTCCTTTGTGCTCTAAACCCAAAACAGTGGAAATAGTTTATCCTAAGGCACCCTTTCTCCTAGTTACAGAGAATCAAGGCCTAATTTGTACAGTCTCACCTGATCCATTCAGGGAGCAAGAGTTGAGTGCACTTCCTGCAGATGTACTTGGATGGGACACTAATGGCGTCCCTCACCTCAAACATCATGCAGGAGAGCATTCCTCTCCCTGAACTGCCATCCCTGCTAGTCCCCTTACCACAAAGTAAAGACGAAGAGAAGAATACCAGATGTGCCCCTGGTTTTTAAGGTTAGAGGAAGTGGTTGGGTAGGAGGTCCTACAAAGTAGAGTCTCGGTTTTAGACAACACTGACTTATATAGCTGGAGGGAAATTAAAAAAAAAATCCCTCCTTTCCCAGAAACTTCTGCTCTGTGATTTCAAATATAAAGGTTGAATCAGTGACTCACCGCTCCCGCAGCTCCCTGGTCCAAGCTCCTATCCTTCAAGCTGCTGCTACTGAAATAAAAGAAACGGAGGACTCCCGCGTTCGAGGAAAGATTTTAAAGGTTCAAATCAGGAACTCACCGCTCCCGGCAGGCCCCTGGTCCAATCATGCGCCCTTCGAGCTGCTGCTGTTTGATTTTAACACAGTAACAAACTTACTTTATAAATAGAGAAAAACAAAACAAAAAGACTGGGGAGTTGGGAGTCCATTTCTATTTGAGTGCAGCATTGATTGACAGAATGATAGCTGATTATCAATGATTTCAATGATTAGGGAGTGAAATGACGCAAACCAGAATTGAAATCCTCAAACCGATAAGGGTCTGAGATGAGTAAGGTTTTCAAGAGTATAATGCAATCTGTTGGCACTGAATGGACTGAAAGGCTTCTTGTTCCTTCTTGATTTAGGATGAGGATAGCATTCTAAAAATTTATAGATGGCCTGAAATCTTTCCAAGACTGAAATGAATGAAGAATGCCTCACATTTATCTGCATCATATTGCACAGACTATGTTGTATTCATTCACTCACTGAACCTATCCCCCTTTCACAGCGTTCCTAGATCGTCCTTCTCTTTTACTATCCCACCTAACACTGCGCTATCAACAAACGTCACACATGATCCCATTATCTCAGTCATTCACAGATTTGTAAATGGTTGTGTCTGGAGAAATGGTACTTGTGGCAGTGAGTAATGTTAGCCTGTAAACATGAATATGACTAATGTATTCCTGCTCTCTATTTTCTGTCCTTTATTATTCCTCACACAAAGTCCCTTTCCCCCATCACAACAGACCTCATTGAAAGCAATGACTCCCGTTCGAACGTTTCCAGAATTTGACATTTTTGCATTTTGTGTATGCAAATCCCTCCATGGTATCCTTCCACCCCATCGCTTCAAACTGTTCCAGCCCATCATCAGTCCGATGTTTCAAATTTCTACTGCGTACATGTGCAGGACACTGCAGGGAACAGAGAATAATTCATCCCCATGTGGTGCTGTCCCGATCGTGTGTGTGTTAGAGTCAGCTCTGAAACATATCCAGGGCACTGGTAGCAGGATCTGTAATGAGTTGAGCTTATGTAACCTTTGAGGGTATTTTTCAGTCTTTTACTTTGTTAAACTATTGCCTGAATTGGAGAATTTATATTAAATTCAGAAGCTGTATCCATACAAGTTCAGAAATTCTGTTGCTATGTTGGATTTATTAAAACCTGCAATGCGTCATCTCCATTCACCAACTATCATCGCTTCACAGAACAGCCACTGATAACCAGGAGAGCCATATCCCAGTGTTGAGAATAACGTTTCTCAGAAAGACACTTAACAACTGGAATTTAATTTCCAAACGGTCAAAGGCAAGGGAAGGATGATACTGAAATAAAATGCGATTTCAGTGAAGGATACATGGTGTTGGGGTGTTATTTAGGGTGGCACAGTGGCTCAGTGGTTAGCCCTGCCGCCTCACAGGGCCAACGGGTGAGTCTGGGTCCGATACTCTTTGCAGGGTCGGCGTGGACTCGATGGGCCCATTCACTTCCTTTCACATTTGTAAGGATTCTATGATTTTATTCTAAATGTGTTTTTCAAATTTGCTATTGATCGATTGAGATTTATATCATCCAATGATCCTAAGTTCTAAAAATACTGTGCAACTGCTGGGAGTTAACTTACTGCTGTCACCTGTTTGTTCAAAATCTTAAATAAATCAGTTGAACGACATTGTAATGTAACAGTCCTCCAGGCGATGTCAGTAGGTATAATTTAAAGGCTTTGAGATTGTATCACCTCGGCATTGAGTACAGAGAGATTGCCTGCACAAAGAGATTCGGGCAAAAAATGACATTCTGAATTCATCATGTGCGGATATTTTTTACACGACCCTTCCGATTCTCACAATTCCTGGTAAGTGCCTTGTACCATTGAATTTGTGCGAATCTGTCTGAGGATTCTCTGCGGGTTCACTCTGCCACTGACAATGATACATGCGCATGTTGTGCCCAAAAGTCACACAGTGGTAGACGATCAGTGATGACGGGGTTTCCACGGGATGTCTCAGGTGACAGACACCCCAGGGAAACCCCATCATCACAGATTTCACAGGAATTGTCTGGGAAATGATTCATCTCTTCTGGGAACCGTCGAGACATTTCCATTTCAATCGCAGACTACGGATAATTTTGGTGGAATTAAGACAAGGATTGACTTTGGAAAAATATAAGCGGTGGCACTTTATGTCGAGAGTGCGAAATCCTTTAGCTTGAGTTTGGTTCTGTTTTTTGAGTGAATAAGCAGTGGGCTTCTCTGGCATCTGACGTTAATGGTTAACTTAGAGTTATTTCTGTAATCACGGAAATTTATTGTAAGAATTGCGTTTGAGGTTTGGCTACGGACTGAATGCGCTGTGCACGAGTAAGCCTTTGTTTAATTTTGATGTTTGAAACCCAGCTTGTTATCAATGGAACCTGAAAGTTTAGTTGGAGACTTCTGGAATTTGCGATTAAAGAAGAAACTCTTAACAGTGAAAGCTTTATTTTCACTTCAATCATTTTTGTTTTTTTTTAATCCTGGAAGACCCTGGAACTGAGTGAACGTGTAGATCTGTGCTCATGCGAAGTTAATGCGCGTTTGCATCAATTACATTGCCTTAGAATGAAAATGTTGATTTGGTCTCAGAAAGAAGTGTTGGGTCAAGAAAAAAAAAAACAATGTGGAGATTGTTTCATTGTCAGTATATTGACAGTCAGGTGTGTGGTAGCTCCAGGAAGAAATTTATTGCAGTTCTAGTTTAGAAGTCGCAGTCACAAGTCATTGAAATAAAATAAATAAGGTTATGATCCATCAAGCTGGTTTTCTGTTCAGGATCTGACTTATTCTGTAATTTAGCAGCTGGTATCGAACAGAAATGATGCTATTTAACACTTCCAATAACTCCTGAGGAACTGATAAACTAACCCCATTCGTCAAATAGATTGCATCCCAACTATACCAGTCCAGATTCATCATATGCGCCAGACCCTGATCAGACATCCATACTTGGATGTAATTCCATATTATCCATCCCAAAGTTCCTACTCTCTACAGACAATACAACACAAATTCCCGCAACAAATACCAGACCAGACCTGTAATGCTGGAACTACATGAATCAATGTGTGGCTCACAGCTGTGGCTTTGTGCACAGTACTGGTCATCAGCTAACAGTGTGGACAGAATTGCAGTGAGGAGTGTATCGATGAAATTTACAACAATGGTGCCGACATGTGAAAAATTACTGCATTATTGTGGAAAGATGGATAGGGTAGTGTCATTTTCAGAGGCGAATGATATTTGACGTGATTGTGATGCACAAAATAAGGAGGGTCTTGAATGGAGACCTGTCTCCGGAACGCAGAACCACTTACCTGGAGACACAGAGAGAGAAAATATGATGGGAGGGTTATCAAGGTCATGAGGCCGACCATTTCATTCAGAGCATGATGGTACGACTGAATTCACTGCCCAGGTTTGCTGGTAGATTGAGCTGAGCAACCTTAACTCATTTAAAGTGAACTTGGATCTACACATGAAACGTAGAAGCTTTCAAAGCTGTGGAACAGGTGCAGGAAAGTAGGATCAGAACAGGTTGATATTTTATTCAGTTAATGCAGACATGAAGGATCTCTTTCAGTGCCATCACTTCTGTGCATTTCTGTGGAATTGTAGAAAAACTGAGGAGTGTTAAAGTGAATTTGCTTGGTGGATTAAATACCCTGTTGGTGTGTTGTGCATTTCCAACACTGAAATATTGTGGAATGTTAAATTGAATTTCGGAGGGCAGTGGATACCTTCCAGCTGTTCAATGAAAAGTATCTGTGGCTTGATAATTTTTACAATGCATAAAGCAACTTTACACGGGGAGGAATAATATTAACTAAGTTTAGAACTTCAGAATTTATCAATTCATTAAGTTAATATTGCTTACCTTGTTTAGTTTTTGTCAATACAAAATAACGATTTTTATTTTAAAAAAAAAGAAGGATTGTGAAATCTTGTATGTCTCCGAACTGTTGAGTGTTCGGATTATCACTTTAAATGTTAATTGTCCCTGACATAATCAGAACACAACAGAGAGTCAGTGAGACAGGATTTTTATCATAGCATGTTTTAATATGCAATGGATTGGAACTGTCACATTCAGTAATTGCAGTAGTGAACTGCTTGTTTTGCTTTGCATTGTGTGCTTTATTCATAAAATATCACAAACACATTCCAAAACTATTTGAGTCAGATATTGCGGAGAATATGTATTTAAAAAGTCACATTTCTCTCTTTGCATTTTACATTATTTGTTGACTTAATGTACAAGCAAAATTAGAACATTTGTTAAACATGACAAGGAATTGTTCACATTCCAAAACAGAGTATGAGGGATTTAATGAGTTCACCAATCCCCATAATATCATCACAGAGAGGGGGGCTTCAATCATGGTTTGTATGTATAATGATGAAACAAAACTTTCTCAGCTCTATTAGCATTATCTGTCAAATAATAACATCTTCTCAAGTGCAACAATTCATATTATAATGACAAGCCAATTCTCGGCAATTCTATGTGGACGGCGGAAAAGATTGTGGCTGCAAGAGCGCTACCCTCAATTGCAAAACATGCGTGCACACCTCCCCTCTTACCTCCATCGAATAGCCTAAATGAGACTTTCATATCCATCAAAATTGCACTTCCACTTCCACACATGTCATTTGCTGCATCCGTTGCTCCCGATACAATCTCCTCTACATTGGAGAGACAGGATGTCGATTCGTGGATTGCTTCAGAGAACATCTCCAGGACACCAGCATCAACCAACCCCACCTCGCCTTGACTGAACATATTAACTCCCCCTCCCACTCTGCCGAGGACATGCAGGTCCTGGGCCTGCTACATCGCCACTCCCTTATCACCCAACGCATGGAGGAAGAACGCCTCATCTTCTGCCTCAGGAATCTCCAAACTCATTGCATCAATGTGGATATAACCAGTTTCCTCATTATCCCAACCCTAACTTAAACCATTCCAGCCTCAGAACCACCCTGCCTGCCCTTTTTCCTTCCCTCCTGTCCGATCCACCTTCCACTCTGACCTATTACTCCCACCTCTACCTACCTATCGCACTCTCAGCTACCATTTCCCAGCCCCACCCGCCTCCAATGTATATTTCCACACCCCAGGGTTCCCAGCCAATTCCCGATGAATGTATCTTGCCAGAAACGTCGGTTTTCCTGCTCCTCAGATGCTTCCTAACCTGTTGTGCTTTACCAGCACCATATTATTGACTCTATTCCCCGGAATACATGTGGGGAAGTTATTTGAGTTGAATTGAGAAACAACAAAGGGATGATTACTTTTTGAGGATTGTATTGCAGACCACCCCACCATGGTCAGGTGGAATATTAGAAAAAGCTTTGTAAGGAGATTTCAGTTATCTGTAAAAATAATAGAATAGTAATGGTTCGGAATGTTATCTTTCCAAACGTACACCCAGATGTCCGTGGTGTTAAGAGTTTAGCTGGAGAGTTATTTGTTTAGTGGGTACAAGAAAATTTTCTGCATCATTATATGGATGTACCTACAAGAGAAGGTACAAACCTTGACCTACTCATAGGAAGTAAGGCAGTGAAAATGACTGAGGTTTGAGTGCGGGACCACTTTGAGGCCAGCAACGATTATTCTATTAGTTTTAATACATAAATGAAAAATGATCGACCTGATCTAAAAGTGGAAGTTCTAAAGTACCGGAAAGCCAATTTTGATGGTACCTGGCAAGAAATTTCAAACGTTGACTGAGGAATGATGTTCTCAGGTAAAGGGACAGGTGGAAAATGGGAAGCCTTGAAAAATGAGACAATGAAAGTCCAGAGACAGTATGTTCCTCTTCAGGTGAAATACAATTCTGGTAGGTGTAGGGAATACTGGATGACGAAGGAAATTCAGGTTTTGGTAAGAAAAAAAGACAAATATGTCAGGTATAGTCAGCAGAGATCGAGTGAATACTTAGAAGTGTATGAAGGCAGTAGGAAAACACTTAAGAGGGAAATTAGGAGGTCAAAAAGTGGACACTAGATTGCTTTGGCAAATAAGGTTAAGAACGAACCAATGGGATTATGGACTAAAGCGTAACGAAGGAGAAAATTAGTCTCCTCAAAGATCAGCAAGGCAGCCTATATGTGGAGGGAAAGACACGGAAGATACAGATTGTGGGAAAATCAATGGTGGCATCTGGAAAACTGTCCATGTTACAAAAGAGGCGATGCTCGAAGTCTAAAAACGTATAAAGGTGGATAAATTCCCAGGATCTGATCAGATGTACCCAAGAAGCTAGGGAAGCGATTGCTGGACCCTTGCTGAGATATTTGTGAGGTGCTGGAAGACTGGATGTTCGCTCTAGTGGTGCCAATCTTAAAGATAGGTGGTAAGGAAAAGCCGGATAACTATGGATTGGTGACCCTGACGTCGGTGATTGGCAAATTGTTGGACGGAATTATGAGGGACAGGATTTACATGTACCTGGAAAGGGAAGGACGGATTAAGGAGAGTCAATACGCCTCTGTGCGTGGGTAATCATGTCTCACAAACTTGATTGTGTTTTTTAAAGAAGTTACGAAGAGGATTGATGAGGGAAGAACGGTGGATGCGATCTATGAGCACTTCAAGAAGCCGTTCAAACAGATTCCTAATGGTAGAGTAGTTAGCAAGGTTAGACAGCATTGAACGAAGCGAGAGCCAGTCTTTGGGACAGAAATTATTCCAAGGTAGAAGGCAGAGGGTAGTGGTTCAGGGTTGCTTTTCAGACTGGAGGCCTGTGATCAGTGGTGTGTCACAAGGATCAGAACTGGAACCACACATTTTCCTCATTCATATATATTCACGAAGTAAGTTTGTAGGTGACACCAAAATTAGAGTTGGAGTGGATAGCGAAGAAGGTTACCTCAGTGCACAATTGGATATTGATGAGTTGGGACAGTTGGTCGAGTAGTGGTAGATAGAGTTTAATTTAGATGAATATGAGGTGCTGCATTTTGGAAAGGCAAACCATAGCAGGACATATATAGTTAATGGTAAGGTCCTGGAGAGTATTGCAGAACAAAGAGACCTTGGAGTGCAGGTTCATAGTTCCTTGAAAATGATGTATCAGGAAGATGAGATGGTGAAGATGGTTTGGTATACATTCTTTTATTGGTCAGAGCTTTGAGTATTGGAATTGGGAGATCATGTTATGCCTGTACAGGACATTGATCAGGCCACTTTAACAATATTGTGTGCAATTATGTTATCGCTCCAAAAGGAAGGATGTCTTGAAACCTGAAGGGTTCAGAAAAGATTTACAAGGACATTGCCAGGGTTGGGACATTTAAGCTACAGGGAGAGGCTGAATAGGCTGTGACTTTTCTCTGTGGAGAGTCGAAGACTGAGGGTTAACGTTGCGAAGGTTTATCAAATCATAAGGGGCATTGACAAGGTAAGCAGACAAGATCTTTTCCTGGGTTTGGGGAGTCCAAAACTAGAGTACAGAGGTTTAGGTTGAGAGAAGACAAATTTAAAAAGGAACTAAGGGGCATTTTTTTCACGCAAAGAGTGGCATGTGTTTGGAATGAACTGCCAGACGTAGTGATAGTGGCCTGTGAAATTAAAACATTTAATTGGTATCTGGATGTGTAAATTCATAGAAAATACTTAGAAGGATATGGGGGAAAATGGGATTAGATTAATATAGGATACCTGGTCAGCATGGACAATTTGGATGAAAGGTTTTGTTTCTTTGTAATACATCTTTATGATTCTAACTATGCCCGAAATATGAAGAACATTCGAACAAATAGAACATAGAATATAGAACAATACAGCGCAGAACAGGCGTTTCAATAGACAATAGACAATAGGTGCAGGTGTAGGCCATTCAGCCCTTTGAGCCTGCACCGCCATTCAATATAATCATGGCTGATCATTCCTAATCAGTATCCTGTTCCTGCCTTATCTCCATAACCCTTGATTCCACTATCTTTGAGAGCTCTATCCAACTCTTTCTTAAATGAATCCAGAGAGTGGGCCTCCACTGTCCTCTGGGGCAGAGCTTTCCACACAGCCACCACTCTCTGGGTGAAGAAGTGTCTCCTGAGCTGTGTCCTAAATGGTCTACCCCGAATTTTTAAGCTGTGTCCTCTGGTTCGGCACTCACCCATCAGTGGAAATATGTTTCCTACTGCCAGAGTGTCCAATCCTTTCATAATCTTATACGTCTCAATCAGATCCCCTCTCAATCTTCGAAACTCAAGGGTATACA
The DNA here is from genome assembly GCF_004010195.1 of Chiloscyllium plagiosum. NCBI lineage: Eukaryota > Metazoa > Chordata > Chondrichthyes > Orectolobiformes > Hemiscylliidae > Chiloscyllium > Chiloscyllium plagiosum. The sequence goes on along the minus strand of NC_057755.1, from coordinate 980,792 downwards.
AGCCCAGTCGCTTCAGTCTTTCAGTGTAAGGTAATCCTGCCATTCCAGGAATTGACCTCGTGAACCTACGCTGCACTCCCTCAATAGCCAGAATGTCTTTTCTCAAATTTGGAGACCAAAACTGCACACAGTACTCCAGGTGTGGTCTCACCAGGGCCCTGTACAGCTGCAGAAGCACCCCTTTGCTTCTATACTCAATTTCTCTTGTAATGAAGGCAAGTATGCTATTAGCCTTCTTCACTACCTGCTGTACCTGCATGCTTGCCTTCATTGACCGGTGTACAAGAACACCCAGATCTCTCTGTACTACCCCTTTACATAAATTGATTCCATTGAGGTAGTAGTCTGCCTTCAGTTCTTGCTACCAAAGTGGATAACCATACATTTATCCACATTAAACTGCATCTGCCATACATCTGCCCACTCACCTAACTTGTCCAGGTCACCCTGTAATCTCCTAACATCCTCATCACATTTCACCCTGCCACCCAGCTTTGTATCATCAGCAAATTTGCTAATGTTATTGCTGATACCGTCTTCTATATCATTAACATATATTGTAAAAATCTGCGGTCCCAGCACGGATCCCTGCGGCACCCCACTGGGCACTGCCTACGATTCCGAAATGGAGCCGTTATTCACTACCCTTTGTTTCCTATCAGCCAACCAATTTTCAATCCAAACTAGTACTTTGCCCTCAATACCATGCGCCCTAATTTTACTCACTAACCTCCTGTGTGGGAATTATCAAAAGCTTTCTGAAAGTCCAGGTACACTACATCTACTGGATTTCCCTCGTCCAACTTCATGGTTACATCCTCAAGAAATTCAAGAAGATTAGTCAAGCATGATTTCCCCTTCATAAATCCATGCTGACTCTGTCGTATCCTGTTACTACTATCCAGATGTGCAGTAATTTCATCCTTTATAATAGACTCCAGCATCTTTCCCACGACTGAGGTCAGACTAACTCGTCTATAATTTCCTGCTTTCTCTCGCCCACCTTTCCTAAAAAGTGATATAACATTAGCCACCCTCCAATCCTCAGGAACCGACCCCGAATCTATTGAACTCTGGAAAATAATCACCAACGCATCCACGATTTCCGAGCCACCTCCTTCAGTACCCTGGGATGCAGACCATCAGGCCCCGGAGACTTATCAACCTTCAGACCTAACAGTCTCTCCAACACCAAATCCTGGCAGATATAAATTCCCTTAAGTTCAGGTCCTTCAGCTACTGTTTCCTCAGGGAGATTGCTTGTGTCTTCCCCAGTGAACACAGATCTGAAGTACCCATTTAATTCTTCTGCCATTTCTTTGTTCCTAGTAATATATTCCCCTGTTTCTGTCTTCAAGAGCCCAAGTTTTGTCCTAACCATTTTTATTTGCCCTGCACATACCTAAAAAACCTTTTACTATCCTCCTTAATATTCTTGGCCAATTTACCTTCGTACCTCAATTTTCCTCTGCGTATTTCCTTCTTCGTAATCCTCTGTTGCTCTTTAAAAGCTTCCCAGTCCTCAGTTTTCACACTTATCTGAGCTATGTTATCCTTTTTCTCTTTTAACTTTATATGTTTCTTTACTTCCCTCGTCAGCCACGGCCGCCCATGCCTCCTCCTGGGATCTTTCTTCATTTTAGAAATGAACTGATCCTGCAACTTCTGCATTATACACAGAAATATCCGCCATTGTTCCTCCACGGTCATCCCTGCTAAGGTATTGCACCTTTGAACTTTGGCCAGCTCCTCCCTCATAGCTCTATAGTTCCCTTTATTCAACAGAAGTACTATCACCTCCGACTGTACCCTCTCCCTCTCAAATTGCAGATTGAAGCTTACTGTATTATGGTCACTACTTCCTAATGGCTCCTTCACTTCGAGGTCTCTGACCAATTCTGGTTCGTTACACAATACCAGATCCAGAATTGCCTTCTCCCTGGTCGGCTCCCTCGATGTTGCGCCAACCTGTGAACTATTCTCAGCTCATCCCCCTATACTATCCCATCATCGTCCATGTGCTTATCCAGAGATTGTTTAAATCTCCCTAATGTGGCTGAGTTAACTACATTAGCAGGTAGGGCATTCCACGTCCTTACCACTTCCTGCGTAAAGAACCTGTTGCTGATGTCTGTCTTAAATCTATCACCCCTCAATTTGTTGATATGCCCCGTCGTACAAGCTGACGTCATTATCCCAAGAAAAATACTTTCACTGTCTACCCTATCTAATCCTCTGATCGTCTTGTATGTCCCTATGAAATACCCCCTTCGCCTTCTTCTTTCGAATGAGAACAGGCCCAAATCTCAGCCATTCATCAGAAGACATTCCTTCCTGACCAGGCAACATCCTGGTAAATGTCCTCTGCATCTTTTCCAATGCTTCCACATCCTTCCCGAAATATGGTGACCAGAACTGTACACAATATTCCAAGTGTGGCCCCACTCGCGTTTTGTTTTGTTGCAGCATGATATTGCGGCTCCAGAACTCAATTCCTCTACGATTGAAACCCTAACACACCGTATGCCTTCTTAACAGCACTATCAACCTGGGTGGCAATTTTCAGGGATCTATGTCCATGAACTCCAAGATTCCTCTGCACATCCTCACTACCATGTATTTTTGTATTGTCCCAGTACTCTGCCTTCGCATTTTTTTACCCAAAGTGCATCACCTCACTTAGGCCGCATTGAACTCCATTTGCCACCTCTCAGCCCCATTTTGCAGTTTATGTAAGTCCCCCTGCAACCAACATTCTTCCAAACTGTCCACTACTCCACTGAATTTAGTGCCGTCTGCAAACTTACTAATCCATTCACGTATGCCTGAATGTAAGTCATTTATGAAAATGACCAAAAACCAGTGGTCCCAAAACAGATCCTTGTGGCACACTACCAGTAAGTGGACACCAGGATAAATATTTTCCATCAACCACCACTCGCAGCCTTCTTTCAGAAAGCTAGTTTCTATTCCAAACCAGTAAATCACGCTCTCTTCCATGCCTCTGCATTTTCTCCAACAGCCTATCATGTGAAAACTTATCAAGGATTTTACTGAAGTCCATCTATACCACGCTAAAGGCCCTTCCCTCACCTCCATGCTTGGTCTCATTCTCAAAAAACTCAATGAGGTTTATGAGATACGACGTGCCCTTGACGAATCCATGTTGACTATCTGAAATCAAATTGTTGCTTGCTAGATGATTATAAATCTTATTTCTTATAATCCTTTCCAAAACCTTTCCTACAATAGAAGGAATAGGTGTTCCATACTATGTGAAAATTAACATTTCAAATCTCAATTCCCTGTTAGAAATGAAAACCTGCCTTCTGTTTGCAATGAAAGAATATTGTGCGGGGAGAAACCTGAGATGATGTTTTGAGTTCAGTGATCCATGTTCAGACGAAATGTTCTGATGAACAGTGATTCCATAACTCGGTTTCTTATCCCACATATGCGGCCGTACCTATTGGGTTTTGCCAGTTATGTTTGATTCTGTTTCATGTTTGCAGCATTCAAATCCCTTTCATTTATTTCATTAAATGTTTCACTTCCCAACCTGCCTCCCAGAAGGAATTCTGAGAAATAGGGAACCAGAAATAGGGAAAAAGAGGTCCTTTATTCCATCCAGTTTCTGCTTTCGAAGCTAAACAAAATCTACACTCGCCCCACCTTCCAACACTAGCCTCGTAGTTTCGAATGTTATGACAGCTCAAGTGTTCTTCTCGGTTGTTTTTAAAGTTTGTGAGGTTTCCTGCTTTCAGTATCCTATCAGGTACTGAATTACTGGACCCCCACCACTCTCTGGGTCAAAACCTCTTCATCGAATCCCCTCTGAACCTTTTCCTTTTTACCTAAAAATAATTGCCACATCTGCAATCGGTTGATTTCCTGCCCACACTTAATCAAGCCCAGGATTGAGCAGCTTCGAAGTGAGGCAGGCGGCTGGAGCTGTCATGTTCAAACTCGATATCTGAACCCTCGAGCTGACCCAGCTTGATGCTAAGATCTTCCATTGCACCTTGGGCCAACGTGGATAACGTTTAGTCATTCATTTCCGTATTGTATTTTGCCTCCTGTCTGTTTCAGTTATTTTCCTGGTGATTTTTGTCCTCGCACGTGGTAAGTGTCGACTTTCGAACTGCAAAACGCACTGTCTGTTGGCTATGGCAATATCGGATCTACTTTTCATTCTCATGAAGAGCATACTGTGGCAATTCAAATACAGTTACTTCTCATGGTCTTTCCAGTACATCACCCCTGTGTGTAGTGCTGTCTTTGTCCTGGCCATTGCAGCCACATACTGTTCTGCCTGATTCACTGTCCTTTTCTCCTTTGATCGTTATGTGCCTATTTGCTGCCTGAAAACGAAGAGAAAATATTTGACAGAAAAAGCCTTGACTGTGGCTCTGGGTGCAACTGGCATTCTGCTCTGTTCAAAATACATTCTTTTCTATTTTCGTTTGAAACCTTTGAGAATAATTGACAATGTTCCGTGGTACTGCAGAACCAAGCCAAGTTATTTTACTGATCCCAGATGGCTTTGGTATAAATGTTTTGATATCATTTTAACCCCTTTAATTCCATTCGTGTTAATTCTGTTGATGAACACTCTGACGGTCAGGTACATTTTAGTCACGAGTCGTTTCCACAAGAGCCAGAGGAAGGGAGAGAGTCACAAAGGCACAGAGATGGAGAGCTGGAGGAAGTCAATGATCTCCCTCTTCACCATATCCATAAGCTTCATGCTTCTGTGGGTACTGCACGGTCCAAATATCTTATACTATAACATTAAAGGAACAAATCGGTGCATGAACGGCCCGCTCATAATTTTTACACTCTCTGGAGAAATGCTCAAGGATTTCAGCTGCAGCACAAACACATTATTTTATGCAGCGACTCCGCCCAAGTTCAGAGAGAAATTCAGGAATGCGGAGCACCAACTGGTCACGTAAATCCTTCATTTCTGACTCAGCATAACAACTGAGAAAATTCCAGAGGCAACTGCAGTGTTGCCATTGCAGGATGGAAAAAGGCTGCAAGAATTATTGAAAGTGATGGACTGGCTGTGAGTGATGGGTTCAGCTGGAACATTGGGTCTTCACGGACACCCTGTGGATGAGTGTTAAAGACTGGCAGGAAGAGTCTCTCCATTTCCTCTGCAGGGGAGGAGGGGCAGGGACAGAGACAGTCCCTCCTGCACAATGATGATTGCCAGAATTTCTCTGTTCAGCTCAAAATAAATACTTTATGAAGAGACGAGAAAGCCTCTGGGTGCTGACTTGAATGAATTATTGTTACATGCACACTTCTATCTGAGTGTGTTTATTGAATCCATCTTCTGTCCCATTCACATGGATATTTCTTTCTTTCTCTCTATGCCTCTGTCTATCTGTCTTTGTCTTTTCCTCTCTTCCCCTCTCCTGCTGTTCCTCATCTCTCAGATTCTTGCTCAGTCTCTCTCTCTCTGTCTCTCTATCTGTCTCACTCTGTGTGTCTCTCCGCCTGTATCGTTCTGTCTCTGTCTGTCTCTTCTTCTCTCCACCCATGTGTCTGTCTGTCTCTCTGTCTTTATCTACGTCTATCCTTCTTTGTCTCTCTGACTATCTCTTTCTCTGTCTGTCTGTCTTGCGCTCTCTGTGTCGTTTTCTCATATTCACGATGTCAGACACTTGTCTCAGTTTAATACATGCTCACTTGCATTGACTCAAATCCCTTCCTGATCCGTTCATTCATTCATTCTTCCCCAGGCAGTGATTTTGCAAAATACAAAGTGCACAGATACAGGCAGCAATAACTTTACACATTACTGTAAGTAAGTTTGCTGGAGTTTGATCTTCTCCCATTTCTTTCCTTGTGGCTAGGCGGGAGGGATCTTCATGCGTTTCCCTTTCAGTGTGTGAGAGTGCCCTTGCGTCTCTGTGTGTGGGAGGGGTTTCAATGCTTTTGTGGGGATCTCATTCTGTGTGTGCGTGTGTCCCTTGGTTTTGGTCGTTAGATATATCTTTGAGTGTGACACATTCTGAGTGTAATTATGCATCTGAGTGTGGGTTTCCCTTTTTGTGTGTTTGGAAGTATTTCGGTGACGAGACAGTCATGTGTTTATGTGTTTGGGAATGATATTCCCTCTGAATGAGGGTGTTTCTGTGAAGGTGAGTGCTTTATACGTGGGTGTATGTGTCTGTGTGATTGCGTATCTGTGTTTGTTTTGCTCATGTGCATGTGTGCACGCTGTTTGTGGGGTACCAATCCTATGTCTGTGTGTTTGTGTGTGCGTCTGTCTGTCTGTCTGTGTGCGTGTGTGTGGGTGAGTATGTGTGGGTGTTACTGTCAGCATGTCATGATAATTCTGTGACTTCGTGTGTGTCTCTGACTATCAGAATCTTATTATGGTAGTGAGGGATGTGTGTCTGCCTGGCTGTGCTCTTGCATAAGCGGGTGAGTGTACTGTTCAGACTCTGTTTGGCTGTCTGTATGTGTATCAAGATCTTTCTGTGCCCCCAGCAGGACCTCTCTGTGCCTCTCTGTGGGTGAGGCATCTGTTTCTGAGTGTCGCTCACTGCCCATATCTAATTGCGGTTGTGTTTCAGTAACTGTGTTTGAATGCGCGTGTGTATATGTGTAAGAAATTTCTGTCAATTCTTGCAGGTTGGTATGTAATGTCTCTTACTCTAAGTTCGTTCTTATATGTGTGTGAGGGTGTCGGTGTGATTCTGTGCCTGTGTGCATTTGAGTTCCTATATCTCAGTGTGACTGTATTATTGTGAGTGCAGATATCCAGGCGTTTCATATGCACATGGGTGTGTTCCATTCTCTGTCAGTATGCCTGTACATATGTGTGTGTGTGTAGATTTGTTCCACTATCTCAGTATGACTGTATTTCTTTGTATGTGGATGTGTGTGGATTCTGTCCGTTCTTGTGTGTGTTCCTATATGTCTCAATATACCTGTTTTCATGTGTGCATGTGTGCGTGTACACCCATGCATGTGTGAGTAGGTGTACCCCTTCGGCACTCTGATTGTATTCCTATGTGTGTTATGTGGGTGTGGGAATGTTTCTGTATTCATTGCGTAAGTGTCTTCCCACATTTCAGTTTGATTATGTCATTGTGCCTGTGTGCATGTTTGTGAGTTGCATATGTATGTGAGTGTGTGTGTTTGTCAATAACTTCCCATATCTCACTTTGGCTGTATTTCTGTGTGAGGGTTCGTTTCTGCGTGTATGTGTATGTGTGTGTGAGGGAGTGGATGCGTTTCTGTGGCCCTCTGGGTGTGGTTCTGTCTCTGTCTGATCATGAGACTCCCTGCCCTGAAAAAGGACAGGTGAACCCTACAGCAGGTCACGGTGCATAGATTGCTCTCAATGGCATATATTTTCCAACTGGGGAAATATCTAATTGCCAATATCTGCACCTCCTGCACCCTGAAAACTAAACTATTACTTCAGTTCAAGGACATAGCCTTAATGAATGAAGCAAGACAGGGGAATGTTCACTGAAAGGCAGGATTCCAGTTGTTTCGTCCAAGTTTGAATAAAGAATGCAATATATTCATTTTTTTTAATGTTGGAGCTGCTTGTGTCCATAAACATATGTTCGTATATATTGGATCATTCGGCCATATAGTGCTGGAGAGTAATTAGGCATTCAGCCCATTAAGTCATCTTTGCAATATGATCCTGGAGGATCTGTTTCTCAATTCTATTCTCCTGCCTTCTCCAAATAACCTTTGATTCCCTTACCAATAAGGAACGCAAACATCTCTACTTTTAATACATTTTTAAAAATCACACAACACCAGGTTATAGTCCAACAGGTGTAATTGGAAGCACACTAGCTTTCGGAGTGACGCTCCTTCATCAGGTGATTGTCTGATGACCTGATGAAGGTGCGTCGCTCCGAAAGCTAGTGTGCTTCCAATTAAACCTGTTGGACTATAACCTAGTGTTGTGTGATTTTTAACTTTGTACGCCCCAGTCCAAAACCGGCATCTCCAAATCTTTAATACATTTGTTATGGACTAGGTCAGACACTCTCAAAACATTTCAAGGTGGTCGCCCAGACCCTATGTTTTCTATTTGTTTGGAGCAGGAGTAAAGTGGATATTCCAGGAGTGGTGGAGCTGGTCAATATTCCTCGGTTTTAAATAAATTATAATTTACTTACAGAGTAACGAATGTAACACAAAGAAAAGTTAACAGAATACCGAATAACTTGACCTATCCGAAAATCCAACAGATGATACCAACTTACATTTTGCTTCAATTCCTTGAACAAGCCCCATTAACAACTTACGGCAAAACGGGTAAAATCAAAAACACAGTATCGTGAGATATTGGGAGAGATGTCAGACAGAGATTTTTACATGAAGCTGTTCCTTTCAGCAGCAGTCTGAAAAACTGACTGTTGGAAACAACAAACCAAACTAAACCAGACCAGAAATAACCTGAGCAGTGAGAACTGTACACTCCCCTTTCATTGTACATGCTGTGACAATTGAAATTATTTTGCCTGAGGCAGTGTCTTTTAGCTATCATGAAATTGGCCCGACAACCCATCCAAACTAGACAGCCTGGAACTGCTGCATTTCCAAGCACCTTAAATTAAAAAAAAAATACAAGGCAACACAACCTTGGTAAATGAGCTACAGCATCACACGCTCAATGTCCTGGCCTCCAGAACTCTTTGTGGCAATGATTTCCACGGATTAACCACACTTTGTCTGAAGAAATTCATTGCCATCTCAGTTTCAAGGGTCGTGCCTCCATTCTGAGGCTGTGCCCTAAGCTCCTAATCTCTCTGACATCTCTCTGTCTTGCTTCATTCTCTGACATAGGGCGACGGGGAGAATGCGGGTAAGTGGAGTTAAAATGCCCATCATCCATGATTGAATGGCGGAGTGGACTCGATGGGCCGAATGGTCATACTTCCCCTCCTATGTCTTATGGTCTTATGTGGACAGTGCTTCCAAATAGAAGCTGAAATGGGAGGATTGTTCACAAAAGGAAGTAAAATCGTCATCGGAGGCTGTGAATGACAGTCTCTGGAACTGTTTGGAACTTGTGGACAGGACCGTGTTCAAGTTGTTAGTGGAAAACATGGATGACCATCACGGACATCATAGGCGAATGCATGGAGGATTGCATATTAAAGAAGCCAATTCGAGTGTTCCCCAAGAATAAACCTTGAGTGAATCAGGAAATCCTCTCCTACTGAAGATCTGACGGGCAGCATTCTAGTGGAAATATTTAAATCTATTCTTGGAATGCAGATATGACCTCCGCCGAACCATCAGGAATGCCAAGAAAGTGTACCAGACCACGGGAGAGGGCCATACCTACCAAATAGGCTGCTGCCACCTATCGCAAGGTCGAAGGAACATTTTAGAATACAAACTGAAGCAGAGCAAGCTAGCAGACAAAGACACATCCCTCCATGAGGAGCTCAAAGCTTTCGCTGTTCGGTTTGAGCAGAATGCCAGGGGCGCAGTGACGTCTGCCCCAATAACCCCATACGCACCTGTTCCTTCGTTCACCACCTCACATGTCAGAATGGTCTTGCAGTGAGTCAACCCAAGGAAACCGACGGGCCTGGATGGTGTCCTCGACCTGCATTTACATCCTGTATGGACCAACTGGCATAGGTATTCACTGACATCTTCAACCTCTCCATCGAACAAGCTGAATCCCCATCTTCTTCAAGATGATCACCACCATTCCCGTACATAAGTAAGCACATGCAATGTTCCAACTTTCCTTCACACCTACTTTAGTGTTATCTACAAATTTAGCAATAGTGTATTCACTTCCTTCCCATAAGTCCTTCATATGCAAATTATTTCATGTTTTATGTCCTATATATATATAATGTCTTGTTATATGTTGAAGCTGTTTGTATCTGTACAAATATGTTGTGCATTAGAGCTGGTTGTGTTGACATGCAATATTATTGTGCTTTGGAACATTAATATTGTTTTTATTGGAGATGTTCCAGTTTATATCCATATATTGCTGTATGTTAGAACTGTCCATGCTTGTATGTGAATACTGTTGCGTATGGTAGCTGTTCCTATTCAGACGTAAATACTGTATTAGTCAATTGTCTTCCCATCAGTAATACAGAATTTGACCCTGTGGGGGTGCTGCTGAACTCCTCCAGCATGTTGCGACGGATCTGCAGTTCCAATAACAGCCAGAGGGGCGGAATCACAGAGCAGCGGAGGTCACATCTTAACAGCCAACATCATGGAACAGGTAGTCTGTGTGAATCCAACAAGAAATTTATCATACCTCTCATCTAAAATTAGAAGGCGACAGGGAGGACTAATGACTGGTTTCACTGCTAAATGCAGTTTACAGAATCCTGCCTAAGATCATCGCCAGCTAGGTCAGGTCTACTGTGAGATCAGTGATTCACCCCGACCAAGCCTGTGCTGTACTGGTCAGGAGGATCTCTGAGAACCTCTGGCTCATTAGCGATATCATTGCCTATGTGTGAATTAGTCAGCTTAGAAACCTGCCTTGTCAGCCTGGACCAGCAGAAAGCCTTTGACAGATAATCGCACACCAACACGTGCGACATACTCTCCAAAACTGGCTTTGGGGACAAGACCTGTAATTGGATTTGCCTGATGGGCAACAATAATATTGCCTGTCCAGTGAGTACGGAATAATTTTTTTTGCCCATTTAATTCCTTGTTGTCCTCTTTATTTAGATTCAGGGTTCCAAGTTTCAAATTCAATTTCTTCATTCTCCATCTTAATAAAGAATCTGAGGATTTTATGGCTATTCTTCCCAAATACAATTATATTGTTTCATAATTCTGTCTCATTTGGTGTGGATTTTTTTTTGAAAAAAGATAATAAATTACGGCATATTTACTTCTGCGCTCTTGTGTTAATTCAATTCTGCGAGATGAAATAAATTAATCCTTCTAATTGTGCATTGTTACTTAAGTATATCGGTGTTTGTAGACAGTTCAAAATTTTGATGAACTGTTCCAATCTGATTCCACTTAAATTCCTCATGCATCATCACAAAATGTGGTTGAGGTTTTGACATTAATTGCATCACTTCATATTCACATTATTGAAGATCTCCTGAACATCACAAATTAGCTCTCCAAATGAGCCCTGCCCCTGAATCTGTTAGGTATGTGAGGGAGGTTTTTTTCTCCTGAAGACTCGGATTCTGAAGAACAGCATCATTGTAGATCCAGAATGTGTTTCTGCTGCTTTCCTCTTTCACTTACAGACTTTCAACTTCACGTGGCCGGCTTCATTTTCCTCCTAACTAAGTTCGCTCACAGATTCACAGACTGACTTATTTGATTAAATATTCCTCAACAACAGTACCATGTTTCCCGAGATGGGTAGCAATTTCCATCCCGTTAAAATGAAACCCACCTGTTCAATGTTTTCAGATCGCAACAACCCCAGAAATTAAAGAAAAAGCCGAGCCAACCAAAGCCCTTCCTCCTGCCACCAAATATTTCCATCCACATGTTCAGCGGCCTAATCAGCATGTCGATTTCTTGCCTGACTATGTCAATTCTACTTTCAAGAACACATCATTATTTCTAACTGCAGTGATTTTCATGAGGTCAGCCAGCTGGACCTCATAGGATATGAGTTCTCTGATTGGGCTTTCAATCTGATCCCGTCAGAGATATCTGGCTAAACACAGCAGGGTGAATGTAAGGAATATTGTGATGCAGAATGCCTGACTCAGTGAGAGCTATTGTTAAGGGCCATGCAATTGTAAGTAAAGAGTGATTGCTGATCGATTTCAAGAGTTGTTTCAAGAACGAACATTGTTGGCGCCAATGTGGCCCAGGACCACGCGGTCTTCACTATGCACAGCTCCTGCTCCCACCTTTGTCCTTATCCCACCCCAACCTTCCCCCAAGATGTCCTGCAGCTTTTATGGGATCTTCTTGAACGAATGAACTATTGAGTTAACATTTCTTTCTGAACTGTGTCAAGTCTGGACAGATGATCCTGAAGGAGTCCGTCAGTCAGCTGTTTAAGGTTTGCCCACTGACGAAACTCGATGTTATCGCAGAATCGACATTGACTTCATGAACAGGGAGAGGCAAGAAAGAGTGGAGGCTTGGGAGTCCATGTCCATTTGAGTGCAGCAAAGTACCCAGAGAATGAATGCTGAAAAACAACGGTTCAATGGCAAGGACGTGAATTCACACAAACTCTTGAGCTTTAGTAAGATCTGAGAGGAGTAAAGTTTTCCAGAAAAAAATGGACATTGGTGGCATGCGTGCACAGAAAGGCTTCTTATTGCTTTTAGTTCGACATTTAGGAACATCATCTATAAATTTAAGAATAGTCTGAAATCTTTTCAAGATTGAAATGAACGAACAATGCTTAGGATTTCTGTAGCTTACGTTGCACAGACTATTTGTTTGTCACTCACTCACTGAACCCGCACTTCCTAATTTCAGGGTTTCTGTGTCCTCCTTGTATGATACTGTCTCACCGAATCGAGTGTTCTCAGAAAATGAAACACATGATCACATCATTTCAGTCGTTGACACAGATTATTAATAGCTTTGTCTTGATTAACGTTCCTTGTGGCACCCACGAAATCAGTCCTGACAAGCTGAAATAGACATGTTTATTCGCATTCTCGGTTTTCTGTACTATTTCAGTCCTGACACGAAGTCCCGTTTCCCCGACACTGCTTGAGCTCGCTGATACTTTTGACACCAACTTAAACGATACTAATTTTTGTCATTTCTACAGCCTTGTCACTGCAAATTCCTCACTGTGCTCACCTCTCCATTTCCCTACGAACGACTCCGTCACTTCCTCGATCAGCTGTTTTACGTTTTTTTCACTGAACATGTCCAGTACACTGGGGGAACCGCGAAATATTAACGCCCATCTGCTGCTGTACAGCTTGCGTGTGACTCGCAGTTAGGTCTGAAACATCCCCAGAAGAGTTTCAACTTCTCGGAGAATCTGTATAGATTGAAGCTTGTATCACCCTTAAGAATATTTTCCAGCGAGTTATTTGACTCGTTAAAAGTTTTGTTTTAATTTGTGAAATTATAGTGGATTGAGACGCTACTGCGCAATTTGAGAAATTCTATTGCGATGCTGGATTTATTGACAACTTCAACACATCATCTCCATTGAACAACTACCATCTCTTTATGGAACAGCCGCTGTTAATCAGGCAAACCATATCCCACTGTTGAGAAGAACAGTTCCCAGAGAGACATTTAACAGCCGGAATTTGATTATGAAATTGTCAAATTCAAGGGAAGGATGACATTAAAATCAAAGGAGATTTCAAAGTGGAACGGTTAGTATTAGTGTATCGTGGATGCAATTTCCAATATTTGATATTGACCGATTGAGATTTGCATCATTCAGTATACCTCTGTTTGAAAAATATTCTGTCACAACTTGGGGTTAATTCACGATCGTCAGCTGTTTGCTCAAATTGATCAATAATACAATTGAATGGTGTAGTAACGTGACTGCTCCCAGGCTGTAGCATCAGGAATAAATGAAAGGCTTTGGAAATATATTGCCTCAGTGTTTATAACAGAGAGATTACTTGCACAAAGGGTTTTCCGCAGGAAATGTATCAAACGTGTTTTAAGGCAAGGAAAATATGTTACATGATCCTTCCAATTGTAACAATTCCTGGTAAGTGCCTTGCACCGTTGACCTTTTGTGACTCTGTCTGAGGGTAGTCTGCGGTTTCACTCTCCCCTTGACAGTGATACATGGGCAGGTTGTGCCCACCTTCGCAAAGGGACAGGCATTCAGTGATTTAGATTCAGACCACAGAATCCCCAGCATCGCAGACTAAGCAGGAATTGCGAGAGGATTAAATTTCCCATTAGGTAATTCATCTCCACCTGGAAGCTTCTGGAAATCTCCATTTTAATCAGAGATTTTGGAGAATTTCAATGGAGTTTTAGTCACTTAGGAATAGAGTGTTGTAAACTGTGGAAATAGTATGTAGCAAGTGCTAAAGCACTTAGGGTGCATTTCGTTTTGATTAATTAACTGGTGCACATCTCCGTGTTTCTGAAGTTAATCATTATGTTAAAAGAGAGAGTTTAGATAGTGGCATGTGTTTTAATGATGAAACAAATGTTTCTCAGTTCCGTTATCATGCTCCATCTTATAATTCCATGTTGTCCAGTGCATCAACTCATGTTGTTTTGATGTGTTCACCAGAAATCGAACCAGTAAACACAGCGTGCTCCCACAAATGTTCCAAAGTAGATAAATATTAACTCTTTGTATTCCAGTTGACTTCTGGAAATGAGTGTGTGGCCTAAATTGGCAATTGCATTGCTTTGTTGGACTGTTAACGTTATTTTACATATTTGTGAATCTGTCGCTCTGAGCTCCCAAATGCATTGATCGAATTTGAATGCTTGTTTTCCAAGGAATCTTTGAAAATATCCCTTCCGACCAAATTGCAGCACTGAACGCTTGACACTTTAAGACATTGTTTTTATTTAAATGTGTACTGTGGTGTTTTGTGGTCGGTTAGCTCAATTGGCTGGATAGCTACTTTGCATTGCAGCGTGATGTCAACAGCATGCGTCCATTTCTTGCACTGGCTCAGGTTACCATTGAAGGATTGTCCTTCTTCATCTCTGTCATTGGCAGAGGCACAAGACAATCAGATTACACCACCACTCATCCCTCTCTTACCAGAGAGTAGTGCAAGGCTCAGCCCTAGTTTTCAAATGCATGTAGCACTCGCTGTATTGTAATATTTTGCATTCTGTCCTCTTCCTTTCCTAAATAGAGTGAAGTTTACACTCTGCTGAGGCATGTCACTACTTTAGGGATGTTGACTTGAATGCACGCCACTATTTCGATAGCTATTCTTTGAAGTCTTTGAACAGCAGTATGGTGCAAGTGTTTGTTCCACGACCTTTTCATCACTTACATAAATGACTTGAATGTGAATATGGCAGCGATGATTAGCAAATTTCTAGATGACACCAGAATAATTGGCGTAGTGAACAGTACAAAAGGTTACTTTAGCGTACAACAGGGCACTGGAACGAAAAGGTGCAGATGGAGTTTAATTTGGATAAATGTAAGATGTTGTATTTTGGTCAGGCAAAGCAGGGCGGGACTTATACATTTAATGGTTGGGCCTTGAGATATTTTGCCGAACAGAGAGGGATGAGTCGCAGTCAGACAGAATGGTGAAGACAGTGTTTTAGCAAGCTCACCTTCCTTCACAGTACATTGAGTATAGGAGTTGGGACGTCATGTTGCTGCTGCTCAGGAGATTAGTGAGGTGATTTATATAATGCTGCATTCAATCCTGATCTCCCTGTTAACAGAAAAATGTTGCTAACTTGCAAAGATTCAGAAAGGTTTGACAACGCTGTTAGCAGGATTGGAGGGTTTGAACTGTAGTGAGAGGCTGAATAGGCTAGGGCTATTTTGTATGGCGCATTGAAGGCTGAGAGGTCACCTTATAGAAGTTTACAAAGTCATGAAGGGCACGGATCGGGAGAATAGCGAATGGTTGTTTTTTCCTCACTGTAGGGGAGCCCAAACCTGGAACACATCGTCTTAAACTGATAGGGTAAAGATTTAAAAGGAACCCCGGAGGTCACGTGTTCAATGCAGAGGGTGATGCGTTTATGGAATAAGCTGCCAGAAGAAGTAATGAAGACAGGTTCAATTACAAAGACATCTATATGGGCAGATGAATCGGATATGGATGAAATGCTGGCAAATGGGTCTTGCTCAATTTATGATATGTAGTCGGTACGGAGGGTCTGTTTCTGTGCTGTATGATCCCAATGACTTTGGAATTAGGTGCAGTCGCAGTTGGATTTGCAACTGCAATCTTTAACATAGATTGTGCAAGTAGATTGCGAATTTCCAGACCAAATTGGGGAAGTGCTATGTTCGACGTTGCTGACGAGAGAATGAATTCTTGGCAACAGAGGTAACATAAGAGTGTGGACAGCGTATGGTTAGAGGGCAGGAAATATAAAGTCAGCAAAAACCGAGTCTTGGGATGGGACTCCAGGTTCATGATCCTCAGATTGACTCATATCCTGATGGTCATGTGATAGAGGAAGAGATAATGCTCCCAGTCACAACATTCCACCTCCCCGCCCCCCCTCAGACTCTGAGATTTTTTAAATGTGTGTGACATGTACGTTCTGCAATTTTAGGAGTACCAAGGGGAATGGACCGAAAGCAAGCATTGCTGTTGGGAATATGCCACCACAATGTCGAATGGCAATACAGGTTCAAAGGGCTGAATGCACTACACCTTCTAGGAATTCTTGAACCCCAGACAGTCAGAGTTAAACTTAATATTAAGACAAAGATTTACATCCTCAATGAAACATTTCAAAGAAAAACAAAAAATAAAACCTGTCTGGTCTGGTAGCATCTGCGGGGAGAAAGCATGGTTAACGTTTTGAGTCGAGCGATCCCTCTTCAGTTGAATATGTCCTGAAGAGTGATCCTGAACGCTCAGCCAAGGAGATGTTAAAGATTTTAGTTTTACTCCTTCAACTACCCTCCAAAGCCGTGCATTCCAGGTACCCAGTATTCTCTGATGAAAGCCTTTAACTCAAATGCCCTCTAAAACTCAGCCCTTTCACATTAAAATTATGTGCCCTTGGCATCTGCCAATTCACTACACTCCCCTTACCACCCCCACGCCCACCCCCACCCGGCTGGTAAATTGGAAGTGAGCATTTTTGAAGTCAGGCTCAGAGCTTTCATTTTTAGATCTGACCTTAGACCTTCCCTAACTAACCCTTTTTGGTACTATTACGATCCATGCTTTTTTTGGGCAGATGCAGTGAATGCTTTATCATTAATTTCCAATTTGCATTCTACCTCCGTTAATGTCAATTAATTTCTTGTTGATTTTGGTTCTCACGCGTGGAATATGTGGACTCTCTAAATGCACAACGCAATGCCTGATGACCATGGCAATGTTGGATCTACTGTTTATTCTCGTGCACGTCATACCATGGGAAATCAATATTTTTTACTTCCCAAGGTGTTTCCTGGACCTCACCTCTACTTGCAGTTATCTTTGTCCTGGCTCGTGCAGCCAGAGACTGTTCTGTCTGGTTCACTATCCTTTTCGCCTTTGATTGTTTTGTGGCCATTTGCTGTCTGACAATGAAGAGAAAATATCGGGCAGGGAATGCCTTGGCTGTGACTCTAGCCAAAATTGGCATTCTGCTCGGTTCAAAAAATTTTCTCTTCTATTTTCTGTTTCAACCTGGGATGAAAATTGACAATGGTCCGTGGTACAGCCGAGGAAAATAAAGTTTTCTTTTTGCTGATCCCAGGTGGCTGTGATTTAACAGATTTCACAGCGTTTTAATACCTTCCATTTCACTCGTGTTAATTCTGATGATGCACACTCTGACGGCCAGGTACATCTTAGTAGTTAATCGAGTCCGCAAGACTCTGAGGGGTCCGAGTCCAGGAGACAGTAAAAAAGACGCAGAGTTGGAGAGCCGGGGGAAGTCAGTGATTACCCTCTTCACCATATCGACCAGCTTCATATTTCTGTGGTTCGTGCACATTACAACTTTCTGATACTAAATCATTAATGGAACAACTTTTGGTGTTCGTGCACCAATTGGATACCTCATCCAGGATTTCAGCTGCAGTATGAACCCTTCAATTTATGCCGTGTCTCTGGTCAAGTTCAGGAATGCAATGCACCAACTGGTCACGTAAATTCTTCACTTAATAACCTCGCAAAACAACTGAGAGAACTCCAGAGGTGACCGCAGTGTTCCCAGTGCAGGATTTGCATATGTACGGCCAGGGTTCCATCAGCACAACCTCATGGATCTAAGTATAACACAGAGCGGTGGATGGGGAGGGTTAACAGATTCTGGATTAGTGGTGCTCGAAGAGCACAGCAGTTCAGGCAGCATCCGAGGAGCAGGAAAATCGACGTTTCGGGCAAAAGCCCTTCATCAGGAATACAGGCAGAGAGCCTGAAGGGTGGAGAGATAAGTGAGAGGAGGGTGGGGGTGGGGAGAAAGTAGCATAGAGTACAATAGGTGAATGGGGAAGGGGATGAAGGTGATAGGTCGGGAGGGAAGGGTATAGTGGATAGGTGGAGTTCAGTGGGAGAGGGACGCCCTGAGATTCTTGTAGAGGAGGAAAACTTCTTCAAGGCAGGCATCCTTGCAAGAGGTTTCGCAGTAGGGTTAAAATCAACTAGGTAAAAATAATGACTGCAGATGCTGGAAACCAGATTCTATATTAGTGGTGCTAGAAGAGCACAGTAGTTCAGGCAGCATCCGAGGAGCAGTAAAATCGACATTTCGGGCAAAAGGGGATTAACAGGATGGGTCACCATTCATCATGCTCAGGAACACGCTGCTCCCCCCTGATTGCCTGACAGATTTTCACACACGGGGACACACAACCAATAACCAGCAAGCAGTAAGCCATTCAGCCCTTCGATCTGACCCTCTCACCATTCCAGAAGATGTGGAGGGTTGTTATCTCCGGTTTGCTTCCAGTTCTTCGGCCGGGGTGGCCAGGAAGAGGGAGATAATGAACTTGAATGTGTGGCTGGGGAACAGGTGCAGGAAGCAAAGATTTAAATTATTGGATCACTCAGGTATGTTTTGCGGTAAGGCTAAATTATACAAAAGGGATGGGTTGCATCTTAATAGGTGGGGGACCAGCATTCTGGCAAGTAGGTTTGTCACTACAACACAGCTGCGATTAAACTAAAAAGTGTGTGTGTGGGGGGAAGGGGACAAACTGGAAGCCTAGGTAGGACGTTGAAGGGAAAGTTAGAACAAGAGAAGTCAAGAAAGACAGCGGTATCAATGTAGAAGAAAACTCCAAAAGGGATCATGCTGTAAGGCTGAGTGAAATACGGACTGATAGGAAGGGTGAGGACAGTAACAAATTAAAAATATCATATATGAATGCACGGAGCCTTAGAAATAAGATGGATGAGCTTGAGGCTCATTTGGAAATTGGCAGTTACGATGTTGTGGGGATTATGGAGACGTGGCTTCAAGTGGGCAGGGCCTGGGAAATGAATTTTCAAGGCTATACGCGCTATCGTAAGGACAGACTGACGATCAGAGGGGGTGGAGTGGCCCTGTTGGTAAGGAATGATATTCAGTCCCTTGCGCGGGAGGACCTAGAATCAGGGGATCTAGAGTCAGTATGGATAGAGCTGAGAAATTCTAAAGGGTAGGAAGACCCTCATGGGAGTTATCTACAGGCCCCCAAACAGTAGTCTGGATGTAGGGTGTAAGTTGAATAAGGAGCTGAAATTGGCGTGTCGCAAACATATTACTACAGTTGTTAAGAGGGATTTCAACATGCAGGTAGTCTGGGAGAATCAGCATGGTACTGGACCCGAAGAAAGGGAGTTTGTGGAGTGCCTCCGAGATAGATTCTAAGAAAAGCTGGTGCCGGAGCCTACCAGGGAGAAGGCTATTCTGGATCTGGTGTTGTGCAACGAACCGGATTTGATCAGGGACCTCGAAGTGAAGGAGCCATTAGGAGGTAGTGACCATAATACAACAAACTTTAATCTGCAATTTGAAAAGGAGAGGGTACGATCGGAAGTGGCAATAGTTCAGTTGAAATAAGGGAACTATGGAGCTATGAGGGATGAGCTGGCCAAAGTTCATTGTTGGAATACACTAGCAGGGATGGCAGTGGACCAACAATGGCAGGTATTTCTGGGTATACTGCAGGAGATGCAGGATCAGTTCATTCCAAAAAGGACTGGAAAGCTTTTAAAGAACAACAGAGGATAATAAGGAAATACGCAGAGAAAAAAAAAATGAGTTACCAAGGTAAACTGACCAAAGACATAAAGGATAATAGTAAAAGCTTTTTTGGGTATGTGAAAGGAAATAAAGATTAAGACTAAAATTGGGCCCTTGAAGACAGAAACGGGTGAATACATTACGGGGAACAAAGAAATGGCAGAAGAGTTGAATTGGTACTTCAGATCTGTGTTCACTGGGGAAAACACAAGCAATCTCCCTGAGGTAACAGTAGCTGAAGGACCTGAACTTAAGGGAATTTTTATTTATCCGGAAATGATGTTGAAGAGACTGTTAGGTCTGAAGGCTGATCAGTCCCCGGGACCTGATGGTCTACATCCCATTGTACTGAAGAAGGTGGCTCTAGAAATCGTGGATGCAGTGGTGATCATTTTCCAATGTTCTTTAGATTCAGGATCAGTTCCTGCTGATTGGAGGGTGGCGAATGTTGTCCCACTTTTTAAGAAAGGAGGGAGAGAGAAAGCAGGGAGTTGTAGTCCAGTTAGTCTGACCTCAGTGTGGGAAAGATGCTGGAGTCAATTATAAAGGATAAAATTACGACACATCTGGATAGCAGTAACATGATAGGTCAGAATCAGCATTGATATATGAAGGGGAAATCATGCTTGACTAATCTTCTGGAATGCTTTGAGGATGTAACTCTGAAGATGTACAAGGGAGATCCAGTGGATGTAGTGTACCTGGACTTTCAGAAATCCTTTGATAAAGTCCCACATAGGAGGTTAGTGAGCAAAATGAGTGCGCATGGTATTGGCGGCAAAATAGTGACTTGGATTGAAAATTGGTTGGCTGACAGGAAACAAAGAGTAGTGATAAATGACTCACTTTTGGAATGGCAGTCGGTGACCAGTGGGGTACCGCAGGGATCAGTGCTGGGACCGCAACCTTTTACATTGTACATTAATGACATGGATGATGGCATTAAAAGTAATATTAGCAAATTTGCTAATGAAACAAAGCTGGGTGGCAGGGTGAAACATGAGGATGATGTTAGGAGATTACAGGGTGACCTGGGCAGGCTGAGTGAGTGGACAGATGCTTGGCAGATGAAGTTTGATATGGATAAATGCTTGGTTATCCACGTTGGTGGCAAGGACAGGAAGGCAGGTTACTACCTAAATGGGGTCAAGCTAGGTAAAGGGGCAGTACAACGAGATCTAGGTTTTCATGTACATCAGTCAATGAAAGCAAGCATGCAGGTACAGCAGGCAGTGAAGAAAGCTAATAGCATGCTGGCCTTCAGAACAGATAGAATTATATATAGAAGCAAATAGGTTCTTCTGCAGCTGTACAGGGCCCTGGTGAGACCGCACCTGCAATATTATGTGCAGTTTTGGTCTCCAAATTTGAGGAAAGACATTCTGGTTATTGAGGGAGTGCAGCATAGGTTCAAGAGGTCAATTCCTGGAATAGCGGGACTATCTTACGTTGAAAGATTGGAGCGACTGGACTTGTATACCCTTGAGTTTAGAAGGCTGAGAGGGCAGCTGATTGAGATGTATAAGATTATTAAAGGATTGGACACTCTGGAGGCAGGAAGCATGTTTCCGCTGATGGGTGAGTCCCGAAACAGAGGACACAGTTTAAAAATAAGGAGTAGACCATTTAGAACAGAGTTGAGGACAAACTTCTTCACCCAGAGAGTGGTGTGTGTGTGTGTGGAATGCTCTGCCCCAGAAGGCTGTGGAGGCCAAGTCTCTAGATACTTTCAAGAAAGAGTTGGCTAGAGCTCTTAAGGATAGTGGAATCAAGGGTTATGGGGACAAGGCAGGAACAGGATACTGATTGAGGATGATCAGCCATGATCATAATGAATGGTGGTGCTGGCTCGAAAGCCAGAATGGCCTACTCCTGCACCTCTTGTCTATTACCTATTGTCTATTGCAGCTCATCTAATTATAATGTCAAACCCGCATTCACTTCTGCCCTAGAGGACCACCCCATTCCTCCCTGTCCACAGGTTAACAGTAATCTCTCCATCTCTGCATCGAAACTATTGACAAATAGAAGCAGGTATGGAGGCAAAAGGAAACTGTCATGGGCAGGATCGGGTGGAAAAAGGCTGCAGGGCCGATTTGAAATAATGGACTGTCTGTGAGTTTTGGCTTCAGCTGAAATATTGGGTCTTCACGGACTGCCCTGTGGATGAGTGTTACAGACCTGCAGGAGAGGTCTCTGAATTCCCCCTGCAGGCGAGGATGGGTGGGACAGAAACAATCCCTCCTGCCCCATGATGATTGCCAGACTCTCTGTACAACTCACAATAAACACTTTATTATAACAAGAGAAAGGCTCCGTGTGCTGGTGATACCCCACCCCCGCATCTAAATTTAAAATTATTTTCTGCTGTTCTGTTTATTTTTGAAAGAGCTTCTTGAGCCCTAATCCCATCAGGTCTCAACACTGGGATTTGACCGGCACCACCTTTGCTGCAAAAGTATTAAAGTACTGGCTCATCAGATAGACTAGAGCATGTTATTTTCTGAGTTTTAATTTGATCTGACATTACTCATATATATATATAATCTCCATTCAGTATATGCTCCTCTCTCCTTCATTTCCTTGAAAATGTTGTTTCCTTCAAAATCTGTGCAACTGTTTCTGCAGGTACAAGTTTGTGCCCTTTGAAACTAAGTTCTACCCTTTCCTTTAAAATGACATTCTTCCGAAATTAACACTCTATTTCACTACATCTATCACTGTCCCACTCCACATCTCTCAGTTTCTCCGTATCAGTCTCTTCCTCTGTCACTCTGACTATCTCTCAATCTCTCTTCGTCTTTCTCTGTCTTCTCTCGCTATGTATCTCTGCCTCAGTTTTTCTCGGATTCTCTCGATCTCTTCCACTCTGTCTGCCTCTCTCACTCTTTGTCGCTCTGACTAATTCTTTTTCCATCTCTCTCTATCTCCTCTCTCTCACTCACTCTCTTTCTCTCTCTCTCTCTCTCTCTCTCTATCTCTCTATCTATCTCCCTTCGTCTCTATCTCATTGACACAGTTGGACAGTGGACTCAGTTTAGCATTGTTCACATACTTTGGCTCAAATGCCCTTCTCATCTCTTCAGTCACTGATTTTATTGCATGAAGTTATTTTGGAAAATACAACATGCTTTGAGGCAACCAGCAGTACCTTGGCACAATATTGATTACAGTTCTGTAAAGTTCAGTGTCCCTTCATCTGCAGCACTCTGATTCTCTCTCTGTCTCTCTCTATCTCTTACTCTCCGCCTCTCTTCATCCTAAGCTCTCCCTCTCTCTCTCTCTGTGTGTCAGTGAAGGAGATTGTCTGTGTGTCTTTCCCTTTCGGTGTGTGAGGGTCTGTGTGTGAGTGTTTTCATTGTCTTTGTGGGAATGTCATTCTGTGCATGTATCTCCCTTTTTTTCCCTTGTGCCACCATTTGTGAATGTGTTTCTGTGTCAGTGTGCTTTTTTTTTCTCTGTGTGCGTTTGGAAGCTTATTTTGTGACTAGATATAGCTGTTCGGGTAGGTTACTGAGTATGTCTGCTTCTGACTGTGAATGCTTTTATCTATGTGTCTGCTTGTGTGCTTTATTGGACTGTATCGGTGCGTTTTTCACAAGTGCATTTGATGTGTTTCTGTCTGTGTGCATGTTTCTGTCTGTGTGCATGTTCTTTGTGTATTTGTGTCCATCACTGCGTATGGTTACATTGCTATAACATGTTTTGTATGTGTGTGCCTGTGTATGTGTGCGTTAATGTCAACGTCTCATGATGGTTCTGTGACTCCATGTCTGCTTGTCTGTAAGTCTTAGTATATTATTCTGGGAGTCTGCGTATGTCACTGTCTAGTTATGCTCCTGTTCAAGTTGGTGAGTCTATTGCTGAAATCTTGTTTGTCTATCTGTCATTATGTTCAGATCTTTCTGAGCACCAGCAGGATTTCTCCATGCCTCAGTGCGTGTGTCTTTGTATTTTATTATTATTATGGCTCTATGACTGTACCTAATTGTGTATATAGTTCTATAACTGTATTTGAGTGTGGTCATGTGAGTGTATACTAATATTTCTCTCAGTCCTTGCGTATTGGTGTGTAATGTCTCTCAGTATGACTTCATTTCCTTATGTTAAAATGTCTGCGTGATTTGGTGTCTATGTATAGATGTGTTCCGATATTGAAGATTGATTGTATTTCTCCGTGTGGAGATGTAGATGCCGTCTTATTGTCTGCCTAAGTGTATTTCTATAACTCCCATTATGACTGGGATACTGTGTGTGTATGTGTGTGAAGATTTGGATGTAGTATACCTTTAAGAGAGCTGAAAGGCTGGCAAGGACTTAGAAACGACTAAGGAAAGACGTTTCCAGATTTCTGGAAAAATTAAAATGTAACATTTGGTCGAACAGCTAGCAGTAACTGGGTTGCCATGAGACAAAGAGAAATTCAAATTCGGCCAATCAGATTAAATTATGCCCCAAGGTACCAAACTCCAATCAAGTTTGAATTTAGTATTTTGACAATATTCAAACCAAAGAAGCCATCCGATGTTTCTGGGTATAAATATCAGATATTTTGAACAGTTAGCAAGAGTGGCAAAGATCAGCAAGCCACCAACTAGTACAGACTGCCAGCAGAACTGCACTCTGAAAGGTACCTTTATCTCCCAAAGTCCTGTGAAGCATAAAGAAAGGAAGACAGAAAAATCTACAGAGGAAACTCGGCAAAGATGACTGGTTTTGAAATTGGAATTGGGCTAGTAATGCAGAGGGGGAGTTCAAAGATGGGTTTAAGAGAAGGATTTTGTATATAGTTGTTAGCTAATATTCACTGCGAGACATAACTAATAAAGTTGTTAATTTTTACTTTCAATAGTGATTTTGAGATAATTCTTTGCCCGTCGAATTTTAACAGAATAGAGCACGGGAGGGGGGGGGGGGGGTGGGGGGGGTGAATATTTCTTGTGTTGCTGTTTCAGATTAGCGTTTACCCCGTGTCATAAAGCTTGGGGCTCGTGGGGGATTGGTGGAAGTACCAAAGCTATAGGATGGGATGCAGTTTCCTTTTAGACGATCGCAGAACAGTTTTCTCTCTCTGGGAATGTTTATTACCACATTTTCCATCAGCTATATAGAGATGACTTTGGGCAATAAGATAAAGCAGGACTTGCAGCAATGGCAGGGCCACCAGTATCGTGGCTAGGCCCTGGTTTAAATGAATGTTCTTCCTCGGTTACAATATCCAGTGAGGATGCTCCTGTTGTTGCTACCCAGGCGAGTGCTGTGGAGGTTTACCAATTCGCATGGATCCTTAATTTGGTGTCATAGATGCCCCCTAATTAAGTTTACCAAGCTTATGGTTGGGCAGTACGTCCCAGATATGAGGAGATGCCAAATAGGTGCCCTGCTGTCATTTGTGGGTGACTGGGAGTGTAAGCACTCACAATCGATGTGGCTCAATGTTGAGATGTCTCAGGTGAGATGTCTCCTCATCAACTTAATGTTTAACGAATTGGTGTGGATCTGTGGCTGAGCACTGTTAGAGCCCTATTATGTTAAATACTGTGGAAGCATGAGGATGATATGGCAGGGTGAGTGCAATTTTTTTGAAGGATTCACGTTTATCCCCGTTAGTCAGAGTCCCAGCATTTAAAGAAGGAGTGCGTTAAATACAGGAGAAGAAGATGAAATTTAATACAAAGTAATGGGAGAGATGAAAATGGAGAGCAACAGAAAGAAGATTCAACACAGTGCAGCAGGGAAATTGTTAAATACAGGCGAAAAGAAGAGGGTTAAATACAGCGGGAATGAACTAAATAGAGAGTAATCATGAGAAGGCTAATGAGACAGAAATAGGGTGAAAGTCAAATTCAGGTGGAGGGAGGCTGAAAGTTTGTCACAGATGTGGTTTAAATGATGTCAATACCTTGGAAAGACTCTGGGACAGCAAGTCAGAGGAACATCAAGTCTCTTCTGCAGTTCAATTGCTGCTCAGTAGTCTAACCCCATATTCCTGCCTTCGAACATTATCCCTTCAAAGCTTTGCTGAACAAAAGAATATCTATGTCAGATTTGAGGTTAAAAACTGGTCCAGCAGCCAGTACTGTTTGTGGAAGAAACTTCAAAACATTCACCACTCTTTCCGTATGGACATGCTTCCTAACATCTCCCCTGAATACTCTGGTTCTAATTCTCACACTGTGTCCATTTGTTCTGGAATCCCCAATCATTAGATATATCTTATCTTTATGTAAACGGTCTTCTAATTTCTGGAGAAACCAGGCCTAATTTGTGTAATCTCTCTTCATACCTAAACCATTAAAGTCCAGACATCATTTTTGCTAATCTCCATTGTACTTACTCCAAGGCCAACTACACCTGAGTCACATGCCCTGCCTTATTTGCCAAGAGAAGGTCAAGTTTTGCAGGTTCTCCAGTAGTTATATCCGCATACTGAAATAGAATTTTTTGAATTGCACACTAAACAAATTCCTCTTCATCTCAACCCGAATAATGTGACAGTCCCAGTCTGTATTTGGAAAGTTAAAATCCACGACAATTACCACCCTATTGATCTCACAAGTAACTGAGATCCCCATGCATATTTGTTTATTAATTTCCCACTGACCGTTGGGCGTCATAGTATAATCTCAGTAAAATAATCAGCTCTTTCTTCATTCTCAATTCCACCCAAATAACTTTCATGCATATTTTCACAGTAATGCACTCCTTAAGTCCAGCTGTAATGTTGTCTTTTATCAAAAAACAACTCCCCCACTTCTCTTGTCTCCCTTTCTACCTTGCAACAGGAAGCTGCCTGTCCTGTCCATCCCTGAATACATTTGTGTAATTGCTAGATATCATAGTCCCATGTTCCTATCCATGCCTTCAGATAATGTGTCTTCCCTGTTAGACATCTTGTACAGAAATAAATACAGTCTAATCTGCTAGTCCCACCTCGTTCTCTGCTTTGTTCTTGCCCGCCCTGACTATTTGACTTGCTCATTTTCACAACTGTATCAGTCTCAGATTGATCTCTTTCCTCACGATCTCCTTGGCCACACACACACCATCATCCTCGCACCCCCACTCCATCCTTTCTAGTTTAAGTATTCCTGAGCATCTCTCGCAAATCTTCCTGACAGTAAATTATTTCTTTTCCAATTCTGCCATCTGTATACAGGTCACTTATACCCCAGAAAAGATTCCAATGATACGGAAATGTGAAACCCTGCACCAGCTCCTCAGCCATGCGTTCATCTGCTCTACCCTCGTCTTTCTGCACTCACCACCTCATGGCACCGAAAGTAATCCAGATATTACTACTCTCAATTGCTTCCTTTTACATTCTTGCCGAATTTTGCATATTCTCCCTTCAGAATTTTATCCTTTTTCCTTCCGACGTCCTTCGTTCCAATGTGCACAATGACATCCTGCTAGCCTCACTCCCTTTTGAGAATATTCTGCACCCTCTCCAAGATATCTGTGATCCAGGTACCAGTGAGGCAACAGGCACTCTTCACTGCAGAAACGTCTGTATTTACCTCTGACCAGGGAGTCCCCTATCACAGTCGGTCGCTTCTAATCTGACGTACCCATCGTTACAATAGATCCAGTCCTGGTACCAGAAACTTGGCTTGTTCATGCTACATTCCCCTGCGAGTCCATCACCCTCTGCAATTTCCAAAAAACGTCATACTTGTTTAAAATGGGGATAAACACAGGAGAGTCCTGCACGATCCACCTCCATCTCCTGCCTTTCCTAGAAATGATCTGATTGTATCTATGTTTTGTCCCTCTTCCTGCTGCTGCCATCCAGCACACCCAACTAGCTCCTGTTGATTCCTTATTGCCTCTAACTACTGTTCTCACGAATCCATGAGATCTGACAGGATTCAGCCAAACACACTTACTGTCGACCTTAATAATGTACAGACCTAGAAAATGCCACAATTATACTGCTCTAAGAGATACCGCTCCAGACTAACTTATTGTCTATGTGATGATTGAGTATACACGGGGTGTCTGTAATCTGAGTCTAAATTACTGATCGTCTGCCACTGTGTGTCTTCTGGGCACAACATGCCCACGTGCCATTGTCAGTGGCACAGTGAACCAGCAGGGAATCCTCAAACAGATTCACACAAATTCAATGATGTAAGGCACTTACCAGGAATTGCTGCAATTGGAAGGGTCATGTAAAATATTCTCCGCACATGATGAAATGAAAACGTCATTTTCTGTCTGAATCACTTTGTGCAGGCAATCTCTCTGTATTCAATACCAAGGTGATACAATCTCGAAGCCTTTCATTTGTACCTGCTGGCATCGCCTGGCGGGTTGAAATATTACAATGTGGTTCAATTATTTTTTTAAGAATTTGAACAGGTGACAGTGGTGAGTTAACTCCCAGTTGTGAGAGAGTATTTTTAGAACTGGGCTTTAAGTGATTGTACAAATCTCAATCGGTCAATAGCAAACATTGGAAAATGCACATGGAATAAAATCATAGAATCCTTACAACGTGGATGCAAGCCAATGGGCCCATCGTGTCCACACCTGCCCTGCAAAGCGTATACCACCCAAACCCACCCGCTGGCCCTGTGAGGCAGCAGAGCTAACCACTGAACCACATTGCCACCTGTATGTCCGCATTGAACCCCAATACCATCTATCCAACTTTCAAACCTCATTCTATTTCATTGGCTTCTTTCCTTTGCCTTTGCCAATTTGGAAATTAAATTCTGATTGTTGAGTGTCTCTCTGAGAAACGTTCTCCTCAATAGAGGATGTGGTTTCCTTGGTTAACAGTGGCTGTTCTATGAAGCGATAATAGTTGGTGAATGGAGACAACACATTGCAGGTTTTAATAAATCCCACACCGCAATGGAATTCTTCAGCTTGCACCCATCCAGTTTCTGAATCGAATATAACTTCTCCATTTAAGGCAATAGGTTTACCAAGTAAAACAATGCACTGAGAATATCCTCAAAGGTTGCATAAGGTCCAATCAATACAGAGCCTGCTCCCATGATAACAGTGTCCTGAACATGTTTCAGAGCTGACTCTGAGACACACACGATCTGTATAACATACATAGGGATAAGTTATTCTCTGTTCCCTGCAGTGTACTGCACATGTACACAGAAGAAACCTGAAACATCTGATTGATAATCGGATGGAACAGTTTCAAGCGAGGTGGAGGAGTGAGACCACGGAGGGATTTGTACACACAGGGATGCAGAAATGGCAAATTCTGGAAATGTTTGAGTGGAAATCAATGCTCTCAATGAGGCCTGTCGTGATGGGAAAATGGGAACTGGTGTGAGGACTGATAAAGGTCAGAAAATAGATAGCAGGTATAAATATGTCATCTTCCTGTTTCGGGCTGGTGTTGGTGAGTGCCACGAAGTTAGCCTGTCGAGAACACAGCCATTTATAATCTCTATCAATGACTGAGATTATTGGATCATGTGTTAACATGTTCGGTGGGACATTAAAAGTCAAGGAGGACATGCGAACGCTGAGAAGGGAAAGGACAGGGTCAGTGAGTGAATGAAAACAAAATGGTCTGTGCGATATAATGTAGAGAAATGTGAGGCATTGTTCCTTCGTTGCAGTTTTGGAAAGGTTTCAGGCTATCGATTAACTTTCCGATGCTTATCCTAGTCCTAAATCAAGAGGCAACGAGAAGTCTTTCGTCCATTCAGTGCCAGTTGTTTCCATTATTCTCTTGAAACTTCTGCTCATCTCAGATCTTTCTAAAGTTGAAGAACACATGTGTTGGTGTCATTTAACTCTCTCATAATTGAACCCTTGCTGACAAGCTATCATTCTTGTCAATCGATGCTGCACTCAAATTGGCATGGATTTCTAACTCCCCTGTTTTTTTTTGTTGTTGTTTTATTCCTGTTTATAAAGTCAGTGTCAGTGTTGTGTTAGCATCAAATGGCCGCAGTGGACAAAGATAAAATCAATCCTGACATGATGGACTCCAGGATGGTGTATTGTCTCAACAGTGCCTAGGTTCAAGAACGTCACAGAACAACTTCAGCACATTTTTGGGGAGGGATGGACTGTGGGTGGGGCGGGGTGGGAGCGGGGAAGTGTGGAAAGCGAAGAGCCCAAGGTCCTGATGCACATTGACACCAACAATGACTGGTATTTAAATCACACTTCAGAGGCCGGCATCCTGTCATTAACCGCCCTCTAATTACAAATGCATCACCTTTGACAGCGGCTACTCACTGAGTCAGGTATTCAGCATCTCAATATCCCTGAAATCCATCTTTGTATTTCAGACAGGGTTCCCTGATTGAATCCGATTAACAGCCCAATTAAGGGAACTTATGTTCTTTGTGCTCCAGCTGGTTGACCTCATGACAATGACAGGTAGAATCAGCGAAGGATTCCCTTTACTAAAATGCATAAAATCGGGGACAGATTGAAAAGTTGACCCAACGTTATGCTGAGTACACATTACCCAAATGAACATGTGGTTGGAATCATTGGTTCCAGGAAGCAGGGCTTTGGATGGGTCGATTATTGGTGAGGTTGTAGGGACAGGTGTGATTTGAATACATTGGAAACATGGGTTTTGCTTTAATTGGATGGAGATTGCTACACTTATGGGGAAAAACTCTCCCTCCATTGTGTATTATTTGTTCCATCTTCTCAGAGAGCATTGGGAACTTGGATTAAAAGCTCAATTAGCAGGGAAATGAAGCTGGCCACATGAAGTAGTAAATCTGTGAGTGAAAGACAGAAGCAACAAAAACACCTTCTGGATGTTAATCTTCAGGATTGAACCCTCCCCTCACATGTGTCACAGACTTAGCGACAGCACTCATTCTGGAGCGCTACTCTTTCATTTTAGGGATAGCCTCAAAGATGTATCAGTTATGCAATACAGTTACGGTCAAGTATCACCTTTCTTGTTATTATTGGTGATGATGCTTGTGGTATTTGGACAGCAATAGCACATTAAATGGACTAACTTATTACATGGTATGAACTGACACGAGAGAACAGATATAAATATACCACAAGTTAATTTACGTTCTCCAAAACATACAGACACAATACAATAGCATGATTTTGCAAAATGATTACATGCAGGAAGTGGAATCTTAAACCACGTGAATTGTTTATTAAGGTGCAGAAAGAAGAATTTGAGTCTGAAACTCTGGTCATGAATCTAAATAACGAATTGATGTATAAATGAGCAGTGGTGGATTGAGGAACCTTAGTAAAGCGGTTCTCAGTGGATTGAAATTTGGAAAAGAGGAAGAAACGCATGGATGGTTTTCAACAACTATTAAGTTGCCTCCAAGTCAACAATTCAACAGGAAAGCAACCCTTCTTGGCAGTTTCCCAACCTTTGATTGAGATTGCACACATAATGTTGGTGGAGAGCAGTCGGATTCATTTGTGCAATCCCTCCCCAAAGTCTACTTTGGAGGCAATATCCCACAGAGATGTGTACGAGATCCTGTCAATGATCTCCTGGTGCAGGCTGATGAGGCAGGTTTTCAAATTCCCTGTCTTGCAAAGAGGCAATTCGATCCCTGTGAATTATGAGGCTGCCTGCACAGGTCAGGTCTGTTCGGGGTGAATAACTGATTCGAAAGCAGAACTGACCTGGGAAGTGATGAGCTTTTTCAGAACATTTTAAGTTTCATTGAGCAACGAAAGTGTTCGTCTGTCGTACCTTTCCCCCTTCTAATTGGAGATGGGGGGTTTGATACCATCGTCGTGGATTCACACAGGCTACTTTTAGGAAGCATATTGTTGTACACTTCCAGCAGGTCCTGGCCAATCAAGTGCCACCGAGTCGAAATCATCTCGGTTGGTAATCGGTCACTTCCTGAAGTCTTAGTATTTTTTAAGGGCTCGAGGGCCTTGGTCAGAACATCCAACGACAACGGCTGGTGCAGCCTCTCTCATGTGCTGTCGTCTAAGTCCGACATGATAAGGAGGAATGACTGGAAAGATGCGCAGTCTATGGACTTCGTGTCAGACAGTCTCACACAAAAGGATTTGCTGATCTTCAGCATGTTAGGCTGAGATAACGATATTTCTCTTTGGGCTCTGAGTTCTGCTCCATAGTGTGGACCCTGCAACAAAAGATTATCTTGGAGTCTACTAAGGTTAAAAGCAAGGCTTGCTTGTCCTCCTAATGATCCTCCATGGCATCGATCCCCATTGCCTACATCAGTTGTAGGTTTTGCACACCTTTCTGCCCATTTCTATCTCACATTCAGAAGACTCCTGAGAATAAAGGTCGTCTTGATGTTCCCCTTGACTCTTTCCATAAGTCTGAGGGAGACGTAAAGTGGCACTTCTCGTTTTTACAATCTGTGGAACGGCTTTTGAGCTCCTCCATCAGCAGTTTCACGTTCAGATTCCTGATGACCAGCAGGAACCAGTGCTCAAAGAAGAACATCAGCTTGACATCGGTGAATTTGTCCGAAACCAATCTCAGCCTCTACAGTCTCATTTCACAGGTGAAACACTCGGCTCTGATGAACATCCTTCCTAAACGTCCCCCTGTATTTTTTTCTTTTAATACGGTGGCATTGACAGGTTCCTTAGCACAATTAATTCTGATCACCAGGCCGATCACATGCTTTTTTCGTCTTTTCTGTCTCATCTCCACCTTCAGCTTTATCTTCTGTTTCTTGTGGCGGTGACAGTGGAGGAAGACACCATCAGTGGTGACTACAGCAGCAACATTGTGAACCTGGAACAGGAATCCTGTTGCCAGTCGTAGCGGCAGTTGTTAGGCCAAGGTACACAATACCATTATCTTGATTGATTGCATTGAATCGGTGTTAATGAGACAGAGAAACTGAGAATTATAAGCAGGAACCTTGTGGCATTCACTGCCAAATTCAATCAAGCCAGAGAGGTAAGCAAGACTTCACCTTAATTGAATATTGAATGGGTTGTTGATGAGAAATCGCCTCAAGGTTTTGGGGGGAAAATAGACCTGAGTTTCAGTAGAAGTGTTTTTGGGATGGGTCAATTTAAAAGGGGAAACAAGATGATTAGGGGTTTAGATAGGGTTGACCGTGAGAACCTTTTTCCACGTATGGAGTCAGCTATTACGAGGGGGCATAGCTTTAAATTAAGGGGTGGTAGGTATAGGACAGATGTTAGGGGTAGGTTCTTAACTCAGCGAGTCGTGAGTTCATGGAATGCCCTGCCAGTAGCAGTGGTGGATTCTCCCTCTTTATTGGCATTTAAGCGGGCATTGGATAGGCATATGGAGGATAGTGGGCTAGTATAGGTTAGGTGGGTTTGGATCGGCGCAACATCGAGGCCCAAAGGGCCTGTACTGCGCTGTATTCTTCTATGTTCTATGTAAACAAAAATGTCCAATACTGTTTTATGTAATAACCTGTCTGAGATAGAAACTGAAATTAAATTATGCTTATTACATTGTTCCATCAAACTGCTGCTAAACCGTTGTAATTCGAAATGACCTGGAACACTCACTAAAAGAAGCTCAGAAGTCACACGACATTAAGTTATCGTTCAACAGTTTTAATTGAAACCACAAAATTTCATGTGACTTCTTATCTTGTTCACCCCAGTCCCACACAGGCAACTCCACATCATAGGCAAAAGATACCAATCAAATCAAAATGTTCCCACATGCACTCCAGAGAATATCAGGACAAAGAAGCAGGAGCATTGGGGGTCGGAAGTAAAGCCCCGACTCCAATCTGACAAACTGTAATCTCATTTAAATATAACATTGTTGTTGAGAATTTCAAAACGCTAAACGTCCTCGAGTTATTAGAGGGAAAGAGTGATTTTGTAATGTGGTATATTTATCTGCCTTATTTTTCTGAGATAGTAAACCACGTCTCATTATTAGTGCAAAACGAGATCCACTAAGAAACAAGTAGATTAGACAACACAAAGATGATATTGTAAATATTTACAGAGAAATATCCAATACATTGATGATTCACTTTGCCTTAGCATTTTTGTGGAAAATAAAAGCAACAAGTTTCATTCATTCCTTTTTGGAATAAAATAACATCCTTATATGGTCTGGCCGATATGTGACTCTAGACTGACAGCAATGTTGTTGACTCTTGACTGCTGTCTGAGATTGGCAAAAAAACATGTTGTCGAAGCAGTGATGTTCTGATCCTATATAAGGCCACAGAGGATATGCTGCAGTTATACAAAACCCTGGTTAGTTCTCACTTAGAGAAATGTGAGCAGATCCAGGCACCACACTTTAAGAAGGATAATTGGCTTTGGAATGAGTTTTGCAAGACAGATACCCGCAGTGTCGAGGTTAAGTTATGTGGTCAGACTGTACAAATTAGGTCCAGTCCCTCTAGAACTTTGGAGAGAGGATATTAGGAATCACCTCCACGTATAAAGGATGGTGGATGTTGGTACATTGAAGTGTCCGGCAGCATCAATCAGTTCTTAATGGGGTCAGGAGATTCCAGCTCTCTTTTATGGTAGCTGAGAATTTTAGATTTTTTAGATTACATTACAGTGTGGAAACAGGCCCTTCGGCCCAACACGTCCACACCAACCCGCCGAAGCGCAACCCACACATACCCCTACCCTTAGCAATTTAGTATGGCCAATTCACATGACCTGCACATCTTTGGACTGTGGGAGGAAACCGGAGCACCCGGAGGAAACCCACGCAGACACGGGGAGAATGTGCAAACTCCACACAGTCAGTCGCCTGAGGCGGGAATTGAACCTCGGACTCTGGCGCTGTGAGGCAGCAATGCTAACCACTGGGCCTTTCTTCCCACCTATCTGCTCCACCCTCCTCCCCTACCTATCACCACGACCCGCACCTTCATCTACCTATTGCATTACCAGCTACCTTCCCCCAACCCCCCTCCCCTCCTATTTATCTCAGCCCACAATGTCCCTTTTCCTGGCAGTAACATATTTCAATTTTTATTCTACTGTGAGTGAGGGATTCTGGTTTTTCTTCTTCTGATCTGTCCTTTGTTGCTTTGGTATCACTGGGGTATAAGACTGCCCTGACGGCTTTGGGCCAGCCGTGCTTATCGGATCCAGGAACCTTATTGTCAGGTTGTCTTGGGAAGTGGACTGCAAGTGGTCATGTTTGGTTTCCCTTGTCAGCCTGTTTTGTCAATGCTGCGGCATTCTGGGTGGTCCTTATATGGTTTGGGTTCTGTGTTCTGTGTGGCCATGCTTTGAGTAGGAAGGGTGGCTGATCTTTTCCCACAAATATACATATAAAACATATAATAATGTGTATATGATGATTTGAAGGAAGGAAGCGAATGACTCAGAAATAGGTGGGAAAACAAGTTCGAACAGTATGGTGCTGCAAAAGCACAGTCAGTCAGGCTGCATCCGAGAAGCAGGTGAATCGACGTTTCCGGCTTAGACTCACCATCAGGAATGCGGTGGGTGAGGGCCAAGGGGGCTGAGATAAATAGGAGGGGAGAGGGGTTGGGGGAAGGTAGCTGGTAATGCAATAGGTAGATGAAGGTGCGGGTCGTGGTGATAGGTAGGGGAGGAGGGTGGAGCAGATAGGTGGGAAGAAAGATGGAGAGGTAGGGTCATTCAATAGAGCGGTGCAGATTTTGGAGATTGGGACTTGGATAAGGCGGGGAAAGAGGAAATTGGGAAACTTATGAAAGAAGTTGGCACATTGCACATGCTCTATTTTGCAACCCACAATTTTGATTCAGGCTTGCCACAAACGGCAGGTTTCTGTTTGGGAGGTTTCCGGTTCCTAACTTGTTCCCCTACTGCCTCTTCAGATCTCTCTGGTCAGGTCTTGGTTTCCTATGTTGAACTGGGTCATCCAACTTGAATGTTGCCGATCTGATCTTTAGCATGGAGTGCACTTCCTGCTTCATCCATGGTCTACATTTGGGTAAGACTCGGATTGACTTTTTCTCAGTCCTCCACACATTTGCTAATGAAATATGTGATGGCGATGGCGTACTCATCGTGGAGTTTGGCTAAGCCTCGGAACAGCATTATACTTTCTTTTGCGAAATGTCCTCATTTCTCAGCTTCTGCTTGTAAGCTGTTTCCACACGGTAGGAAAGTCGAGTCGCTGACGACACAGACTCAGACTGAAGGGACGACTTTTAAAATGGAGATGAAGATAAATTCCTCCAGCCGAAGGGTGATTATCGAAATCATTGCCGCAAAGGGCTCTGGAGGGCAGGCCATCGAGTGCACTTAAGATCGAGATACATCGGATTGTTAAAGTTACTATAGAGTACAGGAAGCAGGCAGCAGAATGGGATTCCGAAATAGATCCTTCATGATCAAATGATTGGATGAATGGCCTACGTTTGCTCCTCCATTGTATGGTATTACGATCCAACACGTAACATTTTTTACGTATGGGCAAAAACAGCTCAAAAATGAAAAAAAAAAGTATATTTATATATTACATCCTTGTTTCAAACATGCAGCAAAGAGCTGGTGTCTTGATTTTCTCTATATATTCCTCTGTCGCGTTTAGATTGTTAGATTTAGGTCTTTGACCTGAAGTAACATTTCAGCTTTCTGGGTTAATAGGGCAGTCACTGATATTTAAATCATTTCCAGACTCCAGAAATACTCAATTGAGATCAATCCGTGCACCGTGACATACTGCAGAGTTCACTTGTTCTTTTTCATCAGAGGGAGTCATATGATGAAACAAAAGCATAACCATGCACAGGAGGACAGCGAAACATAAACATATCCTCACTTACACACCCGCACACAGACACAAAACATACTCACACAAAGAAGTACAGTCAAATTGAGAGAGAGGAACACCCTCTCAAACAGAAATAGAAACAAATCAAATACACATACAGGCACACACACACAGACAGACACACACAGAGACGCATGCACACACACGCACACACACGAGAACTGGAATGTGGGAACATACCTACACACAGACACAGAAACATATCCAAACTTTCACAAACCACGCACAGGAATACTGTAGTGCAGGAACATACCTACATACTGGCACATTAATACACCTACAGCTTAGCACAACCACACAAACATAAACGCAGACATACTGCGAGAAATAGGAAAACACCTAGGTACAGACAGAATGCTCAGACAGGAGATGTGCTCAAGGCAAGTTCGACCAAGTGGGAGTGGAAATTGCGGTCTTTGAAGAAAGAGGCCATCTGGTATGTTCTATGGTGGAATTGGTCCGTTGCAGATGCAACGGAGGCGGAGGCATTGGACATAAGGGATAGCATTTTTCCAGGAGGAGGTGTTGTCCAGGTAGCTTTGGGAATCATACCCAAATACATAAACACAGCAATATATAGTCATCAAAATAGTTCCCAAAAGACACAGAGGGAAACCACTCCCAGATGCATAAGCATACTCAAAATGTGTCACACCCAGGGACATTTCCAGAGACAAAAGCCGAGCGATACTCACACACAGTGAGACTTCCACAAAGGCAATGAAAACCCCCACACACTGAAAGGGAAACACATGAACAAACCTCCCTCACAGCCAGAGGGAGTGAGAGAGAAAGATGATCAAAGGTCAGGGAATGGATGGAGACTCATTTAGGAAATGTATTGTGTATAAAGTAAAGGTATTGCTGGCTGTGTCTGTGCGTGTTGCATTTTGCAAAATTACCTCCAGGGTAAAATCAGTGAATAATGGGATCAGTAAGGGATTTGAGTCGATGCAATTGAGCATATGCTAAACTGAGGCAAGTGTTTGATATGTTCAGCGTGGGAAAAAGGCACAGGGAGCGCAAGAGGGTTGGGGGAGAGAGGAAGAGAGAGAGAGAATAAGATAGACAGACGAAGGAATTTAGACATTAACGAAGACAGAGAGGCAGACAGACAGAGAGAAAGAATGATGCAGATAGAAAGAGGCAAAGAGAGTGAGACAGACATAAAGAGAGAGACTGAGGAAAGAAGCTAAGAGAGGACGAGAGGATAAAGGATTCTCTTTAGTGGAACACAGGTATGTGGATTTGAGGCAACAATTGGAAGAGCCGCACTCTTCTGAAGTGATGTGCGAATCAGGCTCAAAGGGCTGGATGGCCTCCTGCTGCTCAATGTCTGAGAGTCCCCGTGTGTGACAATCAGGGAGAGCAGCGTGGTGAATGGTTACACATCCTCTTTCACCCCCACCTTCCACCGTTGGGTGTTATACGAAGATCCACGTGATTGTGCTGATGGAATCCTGGCCGTACATGTGCATTTCCTGCACTGGGAACATTGCTGCTGTATTTGGACCTCTCTCAGTTGTTTGCTGAGTCAATAAGGGAAGAATTTACGTGACCAGTTGATGCATTGCGTTCCTGAACTTCAGTCTGAACTTGTGCAGAGTCGCTGTATAAAATCATGTGCTCATGTTGCAGCTCAGATACGTCAGCATTTCGCCGATGTAAAGAAAAACACGTTGATATTTGTACTTCCCACGATTTGTTTCTTTAATGCGAAAGTACAATATATTTGCACCGCACACTTCCCACAGAAGTACGAAGCTTATGGATATGGTGAAGACGGAAATCACCAACTTCCTCAGGCTCTTCAACTCTGCGTCTTTTTGACTCTTGACCTTCCTCTGACCCATCAGGGTCTTGCAGGCTCGACTGGCCACTAAAATGTACCTGGCCATCAGAGTGTTCATCAACAGAATTAACACAAATGTTAATTCTGTTGATGAACACAAGGGTTACTATGATACCAAACCACTTGAATTCCAGCCACGTAGGATCAGTAAAATAACTTGACTTTACGTGGTAATACCGGTCAACATTGTCAAATATCCTCCCAGGTTCAAACCGAAAATAGAAGGGAACACTTTTTCAACAAGTGCGGAATGCCAGTTGCAGCTAGAACCACAGCCAAGCCTTTCTCTGTCCAATGTTTGTTTTTGTTTTCTGGCAGCAAATAGTTACAAAATGATCAAAGGAGAAAAGGGCAGTGAATCATATGGAACAGTCTGTGGCTGAATGAGCTAGCACAAATATAGCATTGCACACAGGGGTGATGTTCAGGTAAGATTTTCAGGAGTAATAGGGTTCGAATTGCTGCAGTATGATCTCCGTGGGAAGAAACAATATATTCAATGTTGCCATAGCCAACAGGCAACGCGTTGTACAGTTAGAGCTGCCACGCTTACCACATGCAAGGTCCAAAGTCACCAGGAAATTAACTGAAAGAGACAGAAGGTAAAGTTGAAACTAAACGTTACTGATCAAACGTTCTCTGTGTCTGCTCAGACAGCAGTGAGAAATGTTCGCGCCCAACTGGGTCAGTTGGGAGGGTTCAGAGCTCAAAGCTAAAAATGACAGCGCTGTGCCAAATTCATTTCAATTCTGCTCACTCCTGATTTACGTGAGGAAGGGCAGGGAATTATCAGATGATATGCGGGTATAATTCTGAAGGTAAAAGGCCATAGGTTTAGAGGTAATGTGAAGAAAAGGCTTTCACACAGAGAGTGGTGAGGGTCCTGCAATTCAGTACTTGGGAGGTAGTTGATGCAAGAAACCTCACGATCTTTTAAAGCTGCTCAGACTAACACTAGAGGCGTAATAGCATTGGAGACAATGAGTACAGTGTTGGAAACTGAGACGAATGCACATAGATGTCGTGTAGATTTAATAGCACGGACTTGATGGACTGAAGCATCTCTTCTGTATGTACAGTTTCTATGTTTCGAGGAGACAGGTTGAAAATTGAGCCATTTTATTGAAATAAATCAGAGATGTTGATGCTGCAAACAGCAAGCAGAAATACAAAT
The DNA here is from genome assembly GCF_004010195.1 of Chiloscyllium plagiosum. Classification (NCBI taxonomy): domain Eukaryota; kingdom Metazoa; phylum Chordata; class Chondrichthyes; order Orectolobiformes; family Hemiscylliidae; genus Chiloscyllium; species Chiloscyllium plagiosum. Next base: position 941,228 of record NC_057755.1, on the reverse strand, counting down.
GGCTGGCAGTACTCAACAGGTATGGCCGAATCAGTGGGGAGTGAAAAAGAGTTAATGGAATCAATTTTCAAAGTAATATCTTCATCTGAATATTCATCACTGTACTCAAGACGTTGACCCAGTTTTTCTCCTGCGCAAGACCGTATCATTGCAAACAAAGGACACTGGTTCATTTCTAAAATGGAATTGAGGTTCAAAGCGCTGATACTCATCAACATTGGAACGTTTTTTCAAATGCTGTTCGCACTTTGGGGTACTCCTCTTTACTATATTGCAACAAATTTGAGTTACTGCACTTGGGAAGATGCAATTATTCAATGGATTAGATTAACGGAGCTGTGAAAGATTTGCTTCATCATTAAATGCACGAGCCACTAACTAAGCTAACTCTGTGGGGTTCAACTGAGAATAGATTAAATCATTGAGTAGCTCAAGTCTTGTTGAGGAAAGTGAACAATTCCTTGTCATTTTATCAAATGTTCTAATTTAGCTTTGACATTCAAGTAAATGAATGCAAAATTCAATTAGGGAAACCTGACTTTTTATTGTATTGGGTTCATTGTCTGACGCAAATTGTTTTGTATTGTACTTGATGACATTTATGAATAAAGTACATTATGCAAACCAAACAATTCACTACAAAGCAATTACTGAATGCATCTGCTCCAATCCGTTTATAGTATAGGATAATATAAACCTGTTCTGTCTAACTCTCTGTTGTGGGCTGATATTGTCAGTGGCAATTAACATTTGAAATGATAATGTGAACACTCTGCAGTTGATGGACAGAACGTGATTTAGCAGCACATCTTTTAAAACAAAAGCACTTCATTTTGTAACGGGAATGCCTAAATGACGCAAGCAATATTAACCTAATGGTATGATAATCATTTCTTACCTTGTCAACTCAGTTAAAATTATTCCTCCCCATGAAAAATTACGTCATGCAGTGTAAAAATTATGAAACCTCAAACATTTCTTCAGTGAGCAACTAAAAGGTGGCCACAGCGCTCTGGAATTACTTTAACATTCCACAGTATTCCAGTGATCCCTGACATCTGCTGGAAATGTACGGCAGAGAAACAGGCTATTCATCCCACAAAGTGAATTCATTTTAACATTCCTCAGTCTTTCTAAAATCGCATAGTATCGTAGAAATGTTATGGCACTGAAAGTTGTAATTCATGTCTGCATCAAGTAAATAAATGAGCTGCTTGTTCTATTCCCACTTTCCAACACCTGGCCGGCAGTTTTCTCAGAGACTTCACTTCCTGTGAACATATATGCTTTCAATGAGTTGAGGGGCTTTACCTCAAGCCTCCCCAAACAGTGAAGTGAATATCATACAGACCCCCACATTCTGGATGAAAGGGTAAGCCCTCAAGTCCCCTACAATCCTTCCATCAAGTATTCTCGTTCTGCGTCTTCTGGTAAGTGTCCCTCCGTGTGGAGTGACAGATCTCCAACCAAGACCCTGATTATTTTGTATACCTCAATCACATCACCTCTCATTCTCCTTTGTTCTCGGGAATATGACCTGCACTCTATCCAACTTTCCTCAATGCTGCAACAGTTTCCACATCCAAGCAAAATTCTGGTAAATCTCTTCTGCAGTCTCCTGAGTGCAATTCTATCCTCATTATTACCTGGTGATCAGAATAGTGCACAAAACCGCAGCTGTGAGCGAACCACTGTCTTGTATATTTCCAGCGTTACAGGTCTGACAGGGAATGGAGGGTAAATGTTTTGGTTTGCCTCTGCTGCAGGATGATCGGGTGGTAATTTGGGGAGGGCTAAAATGGAATGATATATTAGTGTGAATGTCGGTTCATGTTCTACGGTATATAATGGATCTGGAGTGGTGTAATTGGGACACAGTGTGATCAAAGTGTTGTGTTATTTAATCCGTTGCTCAGGAGTTAATCTATGTTTTGAATAACCTCATTTCTGTTGTGATACTGGCATATGTAATTATAAAAAAAGCCAGCAGCAGGCAAAAATCCAGCTGGATGGATTGCAACTTTATTTGTTTCGATTTAACAAAGTGTTTTGTTTCTGAATTGTATTCACATAATGCTGCAAATACTACTTCAACAACAAAGCAGAAGTTAATTATAAAAGAAATGATGATATGATAGATTAAACCAAACAACATATTTGTAACGCAAATTCAAAGACTATGAACACACAGTAAATGTGAAATTCTCATTAATTTCAAAGTAATGCATTAATGCAAGAAAACGATTTTGATATATTATGCAAAAAATCACTTCCAGTGCCTTTCTTAAGAAAAGACACCTCGTGTAATACTCCCACCAGAATCCCTGCATTTAACACTTGGCTAAGTGATTGTGACTTCCACTTATAAACTGGAACTTCAGTAAATGCCTTCCTGAAGCTACTATACAACTGAGTGTTAATGTATGCAGCTTTAAATAATCTCTTCAGAGTTTTACTTTATTCTAAGGCCTGGGATGAACACAACATTTTCATTCCAAGGTAATGTAATTGACTAAAACTCTAATTCCCTTTGCATGAGCACAGATTCATACATTCAGCCAGTTCTTGGGTCTTACGGAAGCTAAAAGAAATCACGAAAAAGATAAAAGTGAAACTAACAGTTTCTCAGTTAAGGGGGTTTCTTTAATGTCAGAACTCAAAAGTCTCCAACAAATCTTTGAGTCTCCATTATTACCATTCTCGGTTTCAAACAATCAAAAATATACAAAAGCTCATTCATGGACAAAGTCATTCACCAGACAACCAAACTTCAAAAACCAGTTTTCTAACAAATTGCCATGGTTACAGAAATACCGATAACCTAACTGTTAAATTCAGAAGCACAGAGAAGCCCACTGCTTATGCACTCAAAAACCGGAATAAAACTCCCGCTCAACGTTATTGCATTTTCTACATAACAAACAAATTGTTGCAGAGTAAAACAGTAAAGAATCCTCAGAGAGATTGACACACATTCAATGGCGCAAGGCACTTACCAGGAATTGTTACAATCAGAAGGGTCGTGTACAAAGTTTTCAGCACATATTTCAACGAAAACTGCATTTTCTTCCTGAATCTCTTTCCACAGGTAATCTCTTTGTACTAAATGGCGAGGTAATATAATCCCAAAGTCCTTCATTTATATCTGCTGGCATCGCGGAGAGGACTGTTACATTACATCTTGTTTTAATTCATGTTTTGTTGAGGATTTGAACAAACAGGTGACGACAGTGAGCTTTTGTGATGGAATATGTTTGGAACTGAGGTTCATTGGATCATGCAAATCTCAATTGGTCAATTGGAAATATTAGAAAATGCATATTGAATAAATTCATAGAATCCCTACGGTGTGGAAGAAGGCCAATCGGCCCTTCGAGTTCACAATGCAAAGAGTATCCCACTGAGACCCACCGGCTGGCCCTGTGAGGCAGCAGGGCTAACCCCTGAGCCTCTTTGCTGCCTATAGCTACCAGCATGAACACCGCAACACCATTTATCCCACTTTGAAGTCTCATTTTATTTCAGAGTCTCTCTTCCTTTGACTCTGACCATTTGGAAATCTAATTACAGTTTTTGAGTGTCACTCTGAAAAACGTTCTTCTCAGCACTGGGTTGTGTTTTTCCTGTTTACCAAAGGCTGTTCCCACAAGGGATTGGTTATTTGAGATGACACATTGTCGCCTTTTACAAATCCAATATCTCAATAGAATTCCCCACCTTGTACAGGTACAACTTCTCAATAGAATATAAAATCTCCAATTAAGACAATGCTTGAAGCAGGTAAAACTACTCAAAACGCAATGATTCGATTAGCTCCAATCAATAGGGAACGTCGCACCTTTATAAGAGTCTTTTGCACATGTTTCAGAGCTGACTCTGAGGCACACACATGTTGGTCAGCAGCAGATGGGATTGACTGATTCTCTGCTACCTGCACTGTACTGCGTATGTATAGTGGAGAATTATAGAACAGCTCACTGATGAAGTGGTTGAACAGCCTGCTGGTAAATGTGGAGGTGAGTTGAGGTAGGGATTTGCACACGCACAAGAATGCAGAAATATGAAATTCTGGAAATATTTGCACTGGAGTCAATGTTGTCAATGAGGCCTTTAGGAATAGGGGAATGGAACTTGGTGTGAGGACTGGCAAAGGACAGAAAACAGACAGCAGGAATAAATATGACATTTTGAGTTTGTCAGGCTGCTATTAGTGAGTGCCACACGAACAACTACTTGGAACACATCCATTTATAATCTCTATCAATGACTGAGATGATGGGATTCTGTGTTATGTTGCCGTTAACGCAATGTCAGGTGGGACAGTAAAATACAAGACCAGAGGACCATAATACAAAGGAGTGGAACTTAGAACATTCAGCCCTTCGAGTCTGCTCCAACATTCAATCATGTCTGATTAGTTTCTCAACCCCATTCTTCCTCTTTTTCCCTGAAACCCTTGATCATCTTGACAATCAAGAACCTATCTGTATCAGTCTTAAATGCACTCAATAACCTGGCTTTCACAGCCATCTCTGGCAATGAATCCATAGATTCATGACTTTCTTGTGAAAAAGTTTCTCCTTATCTCCATTCTAAAAGGTCTTCCATTTACTCTAAGGCTATCCTCTCGACTACAATGCTCTCCTACCAATGAAAATATTTTCTTAACATCCACTCTGTCCAGGTCATTCATGATTCTGTAACTTTCAATTAGATCACCGCCTCCCTTACCTCATCATTCTAAACTCCGTCGAGTTTCGACCCTGCAACCTCAAACTTTCCTCATATGTTGAACTTTTCATTCCCAGGACCATTTTCACGAATGTCCTCTGAACACGCTCCAGGGCAAGTACATCCTTCCTGCGATATGGGGCTCAAAACTGCACACAATACTCCAACTGTGGCCTGAGCAGATCCTTATAGAGCCTCAGAAGCATATCCCTGCTTTTATATTCAAGTCCTCTGAAAAAACAACTATCAACATTGCATTTGCCTTCCCAACTCCTGACTCAACCTGCAAGTTTACCTTGACAGAATCCTGGACTAGAACTCGCAAGTTTCTTTGTACTTCAGACTTCTGAATCCTTACCTCATTTGGAAAAATATCCATGCCTGTATTCTTCCAGCCCAAGAGCATGACCTCACACTTTCCCACATGCCATTTCTTTGCCACTCTCCAAAACTGTCCAAATTCTTCTGCAGCCTCGCTGCCTCCTCAATACGAGCCATCTTTGTATCATGTGTAACCCCAGCCAAAACGTTCTCTGTTCCTTCATCTCGATCACGAATGTATAAAGTGAAAAGTTGCGATCCGCACACTGAACCTTGTGGAACATAACTTGTCATTGGCTGCCTTCATGAGATGGACCATTTATCCCACTCTCTTCTTTCTGTCAGCCAGCCAAACTACTTTCCATGATAATACATTGCCTCGAACACCACGGCCGCTCATCTTACTCAGCAGCCTCCTTGTGCCAACTTGACAAAGGCCTTCTTTAAGTCCAAGTCGACAACGTTCATTGCCTCTACTTGGTTTAACCTGTTGTTCTTTCCTCAAAGAATTCTAGCAGATCTGTCAGGCATGACCTCCCCTTCGATTAAACCATGCTGACTTTGTCCTATTTAGGTATACAATTCCAAATACTTAGAAATCTCATCTTTCACAAAAGATTCCAGGATCTTCCTCACAACTGCGGTTAGGCTAATCAGTCTGTAATTTTCCATCTTTTGCCTTACTCCATTTTTAAACATGGATATCATGTTAGTGATTTTTCTGTCTTCTGTGACCCTCCCTGATTTTAGCGATTCCTGAAAGATCACCACTAACGGCTCCATTATCTATTCAACTATCGCTCCTAGAACTTTGGGGAATTGTCCATTTGGTCCAGATAATTTATCTACCTTAGGGCCATTCAGTTCTTCTAGCACCTTTTCCTTGGTGAGGGCCAATATACTCAACTCTGCTCCTTCACTCTATTGAGGTTTTGGGATATTACTCTGTACAATCACAAAGGCCAACCTCCCACCTATGGAATCCAGCGGCCAGACCCGTTGTAAAGGAAAGACCACCAGCATTCTCAAAGACCCATTACACCCTCGCAATGTTTTTCGACAAACTCTACCATCGGGGAGAAGGTTCAGAATCTTGAACACACACACACACACACCAGGTAGTTTCAAAACAGTTTCTACCCTACTGTTGTAGAGTGTTGAATGCACTTACAAAGTCTTAGCATTCGCCTGTACCTGTGTTTTGGTCTTTGCCCCTGTTTATCTATTATTTTCTGATGCATGCTATTTAAAATTGTGATCTGCCTATATTGCTCGCAAGAGAAAGCTGTTCACTGTGCCTTGGTAGACGTACAGTAAAATGGATTGAATTCAATTCAATTCCAACATGACGACTGACGCCAAGTAATTATTCCGTTCCTCAGCCATTTCCTAGCCCCCATTATTATCTCACGAAAGACAGTTTCTGGCAGCCCAATGTTCACTTTTGTCTATCTTTTGCCTTTTATATATCTAAAGAAGCGGTTACAGTCTTTCTTTAATTACTTGCGCAATTATCCTTATCTTCTCCTTTCTTATTTATTATTTTATTGCCCTCTGTTGAACTTGGTAAAAACATAGAGAATAGAACATAGAGCAGTAGTGGTTTATTGGCCCTCGCTTTTGTGCTGACCTTTTATGTTAAAGTAAGATCATACATGATATGCCCTACATTCTTTCATCATGCATGTGCCTATCATAGAGTTCCTTAAAAGTTCATAATATATATTCAACACACCCACAACTGTTAGTGTAAAGAACCTCCCTCTGACATCTTCCTCCAATCACCTTAAAATTATGTCCACTCATGATAGCCATTTTTTCCCTGGGAACAAATTTTTGGACATCCACTTTATCTATGCCTGTCATCATCCTGTGCATCTCTATCAAGTCACTTCTCATCCTTCTTCGCTCCATTGAAAAAAAGCACAAGCTCCCTCAAACTTTCTTCATAAGACATGCCCTCCAGTCCAGGTAGCATCCAGGTAAGTCTCCACTGAAGTCTCTCTATAGCTTCCACATCCTCCCCATGTGGTCTCACCATGGTTTTATAGAGCTGCAGCATTAACTCACGGGCTCTTAAACTCTGTCACCCTGCTTCTGAAAGCTAACACCTTACACATCTTATTAACAAACCGACCAACTCGGGTTGCAACTTTAAGGGATAATTGGATGTGAACCCTAAGATTCCCTGTTCCACAACACTGCAAAGAATCATGCCTTTAACCCTGTATTCTGCGTTCAAATTTGACCTGCAAGAATGAATCACTTCACACTTCTCCAGATTGAACTCCATATGCCATGTCTTAGCCTGGTTCTGCATCCTGTCAATATAGCATTACAACCCTCCAACCTATCCACAACTCCACCAACTTTTGTGTTATCAACAAATTTACTCACCCACCCTTCCTCTTCCTCACCCAAGTCATTTATAAAATCACAAAGAGCAGAGGTTCCAGAACAGATCCCTGTGGAACACTACTGTTCACTGAGCTCCAGATTGAATACCCCCATCTCCTACCACCGTCTGTCTTCTGTGGGACAACCAATTCTGTATCCAGACAGACATGTTACCCTGTATCCCATGCCACTTTATTTACTGAATGACGCTACCACGGGAATCTTAAGAAACACATTGCTAAAATCCATATGCACCACATCTACTGCTCTACCTTCACCAATGTATTTTGTCACATCTTCAAAGAATTCAAGAAGGCATGTGAGACATTACCTGCCCCTTACAAAGCCATGCTGACTGTCGATAATCAGGCTATGCATTTTCCAAGTAGTCATAAAAGCTGTCTCTCAGAATTCACTGCAATAATTTGACAACCGGCGACGAAGCACTGACTAGTTTCTAATTCCAAGGGTTATCCTTATTCACTTTATTGAACATGGGAATAACATTTGCCAGCCTACCAATCATCTGATACTACTCCATTAGATAGTAAGGTTGCAAATATCATTGCCAGAAATCTGTTCCCTCGCTTCCTATAGTAACCTCAGCTATATCCCGTCTGGCCTAGGAGGCGTATGTATCCTCATACTTTTCAAAATTTCCTGCACTTCCTCCTTTTCTAACATCAGAGTTTTTGAGCGTATCAGACTGTTTCATACTGTCCTCACAAAAGGCAAGGTCCCTCTGATGAGTAAATACGGAAGCTCAGAATTCATTAATGATCTCTTTTACCTCCTACGAATTCAGGCACAACCTCCCTGCGGTATCGTGATCTGCCCGACACTCATTCTGGCCATTCTCTTGTTCTTCGGGTAGGTGTAGACCGCCTGAGGTATATTTCTTAACCTTACCCAACAAGGCTTTTTCATGCCCCCTTCTGGCTCTCCGAAGTCCATTCTTCAGTTCCTTCCTGGCTACCTTGTCACTCTCTAGAACCCTGTCTCATCCTTCCTTCCTCAAACTTACATCTCTTGTCATCCAAGGTTCCTTCACCCTACGATTCCTTCCGAGCATCAGTTGGACAAACCTATCCAGAACTCGCAGCAACTGCTTCCGAAACAATCTCCACATTTCTGTCGTGCATTTCCCTGAGTATTCCTGTTCCCAATTTATGCTCCACAGTTCCTGCCTAATAGCATTGTGACTCCCCCTCCACCAATTAAATACTTTCCCATACTATCTTCTCCTATCCCTCTTCATGAATGAAGTAAAGGTCAGGGAGCTGTTATCATTATCATCAAAATGATCTCCCACTGAGAGATCGGAAACCTGGCATGTTTCGTTGCCAAGCACCAAATCAAATATGGCCTCCGCTTGAGTCGGCCTATCTACATACTGAGTCAGGAATACTTCCAGGACATAACCTGCCAAAATCTGCTCTCTCCAAACTATTTCCACTAAGGGGGTTCCAATCAATATTAGTGAAACTGAATCACCATGACAACGACCCTGTTACTTCTGCACGTTTCCAAAATCTTTCCCCCAATCTACTCCTCCATGTCGCTGTTGCTATTGGTGTGTCTTTAGAAAAATTCAATAAAATAAATGCTCCTTTCGTGTTTCTGACTTCCACCCATTATGACTCACCAGACAAAACCTTCACGGCGACCTCCCTTTCCTCAGCTGTTACACTCTCCCTGATTAGCGATGCCACTTCCCCACCTCTTTTATCACTCTCCCATTCCTTTTGAAACATCTGAATCTGAGAATATCCAACAACCATCCTTGACCCTCTTAGATCCAAGTCTCTGTAATCGCCAAAATATCATAGCTCAGAATACTGATCTATGCTGTAAGTTCATCACCATTATTCCACACACGTTTTGCATTAAAATAGATACATTCAACACATCATACTGACTGTAACTTTGTCCCATCAACTGTCTATCCTTCCTCACAGACTCTATGCACGCTGTATCGGCCTTTTCACCAGCTACCCTAGCCTATAGCACAGGTTCCCAACCTCCTGCCAAACTAGTTTAAACCATTCCAAAGAGATGTAACAAAACTTGCACAAAGGACATTGGTACCCCTCCAGTTCAGGAGCAACCATCCTCCTTGTAAATTTTCCAGCTTCCCCAGAGGTATCCCCATGACCCACATATCTGAAGCCCTCCCTTCTATAGCAGCCGTGCAGCTACATGTTCTGCTGGAATCACCCTGTGTTCCTCGCCTCACTTGCACGTGGCACCGCTAACAGTTCTGTGATTTCTACTGTGCTCATCCTGCCTCCTAGCTGCCAATCTAACTCCCTAAATTCACTTTGTATCTCTCATCCCATTTCCTATCTATGTCATCGGTACCTAGGTTTGCCACGACTCCTGGCTGCTCACCCTGCCCTTCAGGCATCCTGCAGCCTCAATCCGAGACATCCCTGACCCTGGCACCCGTAAAGCAAATGGCATCCGGAAATAGAAGCTCCTGTCTCTTCCCCTAAGCATTGGATCTCCTATCATTGTCACACTTCTATTGTCCCCTTTTCACCACTAAGCAACAGAGCCAAGCTCAGTGCCAGAGACCTGGCCGCTGTGGATTTTTCCTGGTAGTTTGTCCCACCAACAGTATCCAAAATGGAATATTGATTATCGAGGGGAAAACCCACAGGCGAGTTTTGCACTGACTGCCTCTTCCCTTTCCCTCCCTGATAGTCAACCAGCTACCTTTATCCTTTAACTTAGGTATGACTACCTCCCTATAAATCCTCGCTATTACCCACTCAATCTTCGGAATGATCTGATGTTCATCCAGCTTCAGCTCCAGTTCCCTACGGGGTCTGGGAGGAGCGGGAATTGGGTGCACTTATCGCGGGTGAAGTCAGCAGGGAAACAAGTCATGACCCCTACCTCCCACATCCTGAAAAAAAAGCATGCAACTGCCATGGTCTCCATCCCCGTGCTTTAAATTTCCAAAAGAGATTTTTTAAAGAGATAAACTTTCCAACCCTTCGCATAGTGTTCTTTTTTTGCTTCGAGGGGGAAGGACGGGTGGGAGACATGGTCCGTGTAGTGTTTCGGGTTTAGCCACTGCCCGAATACATTTGTTCACTTACCCAACATTCCCTGTGTCCTCATCCGCTGCTGTTCAACTTTTGCTTCACTGATTCACAAGGTAAGCATATAATATTCTAACTTCCTTTCCCAGCAGCCTCAAGCATTGCCCTCTGTCAACGTCCCCTCCTGAAATGGAGGGTGCAGTTTCAAGAGGCAAATACGTATTATTGTAACTTGAAAATTCTAATCTCGGTTTTTTAATTCTAACTGCAGCATGGCCTGTTTAAACTGTGCACTGTTGTTTGAAAGTAACTTGGTACTTGTCTCTATTTCTCTGTCAAAACGGGTGGGGCCACGAAATCACAACTGGTCATGCAACATCCGAGTAGCAGGAGAGTACACTTTTCAGTCACACGCTCTTCATCAGGAATGAGATTTTCGAAACGCCGACTCTACTGTTCCTCAGATGCTGCCTGACCGGCTGTGCTTTCCCAGCACCACACTTTTTGACTCTGATCTCCAGTATCTGCAGTCGCCACTTTCTCCCTCTGTATTTCTGAGTCTCGTTAGACTCCATTTGCAGTGAAATAAAGCAATCTCAGCTTCCTTGTGTCATTAAATAGTTGAGTTCAATCTGCTGCATTCTTGCTCATAACAAATTTTCCTCCCCATTGCGGTAACGAGGCGTACACTGGGTGACCGCTTCAGTGAACACCTATGCTCTGCCCGCCAAAATAACCCTGAGTTTCCAGTGACCTACCACTTTAACACCCCATCCTGTTCCTTGGTCAACATCTTGACCTCAGGCTTGTTACAGTGCTCCAGGGAAGCTCAGCGCAAACTGGAAGAACAAGACCTCATTTTCGACTTGTGGACCCTGCAGCCTTGCGGTCTGAATATTGAGTTCAATAATTTTCGGGCCTGAACTCCCCCATGTCCCAGCCCCATCCCACACATTAGACCTTGTTATCACAGAGTGAGCTATTACACACTTCCAATTGGTAGCCACTTAGTTTCCAATAACAGCTATTTACTTTCTCAGCCAGATCAGTATCCACGCCTTTGTCTGTCCAACTGTTCTCCTAACTTATTGGGCTCTATCCCCAACTACCATTCGCTCCTTACCACCACCACCTTATCTTCAACATATAAACCAACATTTTCCTAGCTACCATCAGTTCTGAGGAATGGTCACCGGTCTCGAAATATTAACTCTGATTTCTCGTCAAAGATGCTGCCAAACTTGTTGAGCGTTTACAGCAACTTCCGTTTTGTGTCAATATTTAAACTAGCTCAGTAGTTCAGCCTAAAGTTTTAATAAAAATGTTTCAAACTTAAATTTCACACAAAGAACATTTATATCATGAGAAGATAAAACATTGTAAACAATATCAATTTGCTGCATATTCATTGATCACGTTGTACCCTCTCGGAACCATATTTCCATTTTATCAGGAAACAGTACACGTGAATTTATTGTAAATTATCGATCTGTCTAAACACAATGGGCGTTATACACAGTCTGTCTTGTGAGTGAGAAAAATAAGATTTTTGCAAGTGAGAGAGAAGGAAGAGAAGAATGAGGGAGTGGAATTCTATCCGGTGGAAAGTGATAGAGAGAATTTGGAATGGTCTGTGGGTGTGGATGTAGCCGGAAAAAATATGGGAAAATAAGTGAGAAGTATTTGGGAGGAATAGACAATGAGCAAAAAAGGAAAGATTCAGAGAGACGGAGAGTCCGTGTGAGGATAGGGTGGGATGTCAGAGGCAGAGAGACTGCGGGACTGGAAGAGGATGTATGTGTGTATGAGAAAGGATGGAAAGGTGATAATGTGATAGTAAAGAAGGATGCAAGGGAGACCCGGTGACATGAACCAAAGATATGGAATGATAGAGGGCAACTTGACAGAGAGGGATGTAGATTAGTCTTGGAGTCACAGAGCTGTATTTAATAGAAACAGACCCGTCGGTACAACTCTTCTATGCTGACCAGGTATTCTAAATTAGTCCATTCCCATTGGCCAGCATTTCGTCTAGGTCCTCTAATCCCTTCCTATCCATAGATCCATCCAGATGCTTTTTAAATGTTATAAGTGCACCAGCCTCCACCATTTCCCCTGGCAGGCCATTCTATATACCATCCTCTGTGTGAAAAAAATGCCCTGTAGGTCCCTTCTAAATATTTCCCCTCTCAATGTAAACCTATAGCATCTAGTTTTGGACTCGCCCACCCCAGGGAAATGACCTTGGCTTTTCACATTATCTATTCCCCTGAATATTTTGTCAACATCACCGCTCAGCCTCCGAAGCTCCTGGGAGAAAAGCCCCAGCCTATTCAAACTCTCCCTATCGATCAAACCCCCCAACCTTGGCAATATTCTTGTAAATCCTTTCCGAATCCTTTCAAGTTTAGCATCTTGCCAATAACAGGGAGACCAGAATTGATCGCAGTTTTTTTCAACGTGACCTCATATTTCCTATACTCAATGGATTTACCAATAAAGGTATATGTATCAAACACCTTCTTCACTATCCTGTCTACCTGCAACTCCACTTTTATGGAAATATGAACCTGCACTCCAAAGTCTCTTTGTTCGGCAACACTTTCCAGGACCCTACGATTATGTGTATAAGTCCTGTCCTGATTTACCTTGCCAAGATTCAACACCTCACATTTATATAAATTAAGGTGCATCTGCCAATCCTCTGCCCCCTGGCCCATCTGATCAAGGCACAATTGTCATCTGAGTTAATCTTCTTCGCTGTCCACTACAGCTCCAAATTTGGTGTCATCGGCAAACATCTTACTTGAACCTCGGATGTTCACATCCAAACCATTTATATAAATGACAAAAGCAGTGGACCCAGCACCGATCCTTGCTGCACACCACTGGTTACAGGACAGGATTATGATCGATTGATGAAACGTGAGGGAGTTAAACGAAGGTAAAAATGAATAAGTGCGACCAAACTCAGGGCAAGGAATGCAATGGCGGGCGGGCGGTGGGGAGGGGTGGGGGGAGGGGGAGTCGTGAGCATTTCAGAAGGGAGATTGAGTGGTTAAAAGTGCTGAATAGAGACAAAGTTGAGGATTAAGAGGATTGCACGAGGGGAAGGGAAGGGGTGCAGTGAGAGAAATGAGAATAGGGAAAGCATCAGGAAGCAAGGGAAGATCTTCAGTTGGTTACACCTCCACGATTGCAATTGTTCTGTGACACACAAATGTCAGCTTTGAATGGTCTACTCTCTGAATCCTTGTCCAAATCATCACATCCTCTCCCATTACCCAACCCCCTCACTCCAGTATCTGCCGTGATCAAACCCAAGGTAGAAAAAAAAATAACTGAATGCTGCATAATACTTTTATTGAGCTTTTGGTGAGGCTACAGCTGTGAAATAGCTGCAGCATCAACTTCAGGATTGCAAAAGCGTTTGCAGGATTGGATCAGCAGGTATCAACACAGACACAGCACTTCCCCTAACAAGAACCGAATGATTCACTGAAAACAACAAATGCTGGAGATCACAGCGGGTCCCTCACCATCCATGGAGAGACATCAAGCTATGGTTACAAGTGTAGACTATTCCTCAGGAGAGCTGATAAAGGTTCGCTTTTGGACTTGGTTTGATCATTGCGTTCTATTATTCCATGGAATGTTCAGAGCGGAAGTGCGATTTTATAAGTTTGGAACACCTTCACTCTATCCTGTGATGTACATATGTTAACGATTAGGTTGAGTGAGAATTTCAGGCCATTCTTCAGCTCCTATCTGAATTTGGTCTGGGTCACGGCATAAATAGATCTCCTGTTACAGGAACTGAGAAGCTGCAGCATCATTGATGCGCATTCTTTAATAAACCGAGGGCCAGTGTAAGAGAAATAACTGCGGATACCAGCAATTCGTGTATAGATTTTATAAACAACCCGGGTCATCCATAGCAGGACAAAACTGCCAGATATACAGAAGAGGAAATTGATGGTTTTCCTTCGGTTCTCCATTTCTAAATCCTCGTGATGCTCTCTATTGCTCCGACCTCCAAGTTCCCTGCAGACACATTAGGATATGCCTGACCGTAAGGGCATTGAGCAGCAAAATTAAAAAGAAGGGAAGTACCGGGCTAAAAATAAAGTGAAACAACTACTATGCTGCCCATGCAATAGAAGTAAAGAAACTTGGTTTGTTTGCACAAGACGAGGGAACGTTGTCAATCACGGACTATGGTCCGATTGTAAAGTACTGGGGAAGAGCTTCCAAAGATCCCAGAGCAATCAGTGCTCCAACAACTATGGCTGCGGTTTTCTCTGTGCGATATTTTGTTTTCATCTTCTTGCAACAAGTCATCACAAATCGATTAACAGTGAAAGCAACTGTCAGCCAGACCAAAACCACCGTGACTGCAAATCCCAGGAATAACATTAGATTACAAACTGTAGTCATGTGCAGGAAGGAATGTGTAAAATAAATCACAATGATGGCAGTCAATATGGGATCCATGATAACACTAAGAAGATCAGCCACTGCCAATTCCACCAGGTAGTTAGTGATACACTTGGAGAGCCAACAGTTTCCTCAAGGCATAATCGCAATTATTACCACGTTAGCTGGAAAATAGAGAAAAGAAAATACAGAAATTTCCTTCAACCAGAATAACAGTTTACAATAAGTGAAGTTTCCATCTTGTACTATTGAAAAGTGTAAATAAATTGATTACTCTGTGGAAACCGTTTGCCATTACAGAAATATTCAGATAATAATTCTCGAAGATGAAATGGGACAGAAGTGAATTAAGTCAGTGGCAGATCATTGAAACAAATAAAACATTGACAGGCCAATAGCGATGAGGGAAAGGGATGTTTCCGCTGGCATTGAGTGAGAGTGTTGGGGAAGGGAGAGTTTTTTGAGGAGCTTGTAATTGTTTTAAATCTAACCTGGTTTTGTCGATGTCCTGGCATGCTCACGTCCAGAAGAATGTGTGGCCAGCTTGCTCTTCTTGTTCAGGAGTGCTGCCAGAGGCTGATGCAAATAATGGTTAAAAAAAACAGGAGATACAGAGTGACCTTAATGCTCATATTAGATTGCATCAAGTAACTACAGGCTGAGAAAATGAGTGAGATTGGAATGGAAACAAAGGAAAAGACATGGACGAGCTGGAACTGGTTATTGCAACTGCAGAAAACCTGAAGATGGGGCAGATGCAAAGGACACGATACGAAGAAGTGAGAAGATGGAATTCATAGGGACGGACTGCAGTAGAATTCTATCAGAAAGTTAATCCATACATTCCAGTAACAACATTCAATGAATACATGACATTACAGAACATTAGCGTGTGCTTCTGGGAACATGCCTCACCATAAATTTAGATCAGCGTCAGAGAGATTTCAACGTGCAATAATTCAACAATAAGTCACTTGCATTGAAAAATTAATCGTGATGTATTTATTTATTCAGTCAAAAGTAAAAGGTAGTTGTCTGAAACAAACTACAGAAAATAGAAACCTCACATTCACTCCGGCAACATCGTCCCAATAGTTTACGATCACAGATCCTCTCTATAATTATCCTGCACACTTCAGTCATCTATCCTTAACAACACTGCGGGATATATTTTGTTGTTACTTAAAGTACTCGATTTTTCTCTGTTTTCCATTCTCTTCGATACTCCTCCCTCTGCATCTTTGAATTGCGTATTTAAACGTGAGAGCAGTTACACTTTTTATGAGTGATCGTTTTACACAGACGAAATTCAACCATCTTGTAAATCCAATCTTCTTACGTTCCCCGTCTTCAATGAACTCACTCTCAGATTCAGCTTCTTTAATGCTGTGGTGTTTGGGAATAAGCAAATGATTCGATAGATCACCCAAGATTCTATCCATCCAAATGTATCACCCACTTCATCGAAAGTACATGAAAAAGGCAGAAGCAGAAGTCTTTTCCAGACAAAATCCCAATAACTGAAACACAGTCTTCTGGATTTATAATGTTTGATGTTAGATGGAATGATTCATTAATCAATGAATGATCAGCTTGACTCCTGCAATTGTTAATCTACAGATAGATAGAGTTCATAATTTTGAAAGATGTTGTGTGTAGCATTACATAAACCCGTTTCATTTTATAATGCAGCTCAACATTGGATTTGCTAAAGCGAATCTGAGAAGATGTATAAGAGTCAACAATAAGATGAAACATCTGAATCAAAGTCAGGTACACTGAAAACAGAAGCATATTTCACATGAGGAGCCGTCAAGATCAATTTAACCTCAGCTGAAAATGAACCATGTTACTCGTCAAAACATACATTCCGGTTTTTCCTCTTAACAAAAAGAGCATGCTCTGTCTCATTTATAATAATTGAAAAACGATCGTAGAAATATTGTCGGACAAGTTTGTTCCATTATATGAAACCACACACAGATCATTGGGCTCTCAGCAAAGACACATGATTGTTCAGATTCAGTACAGAGAGTAATCCAACAACAATATCACCGTTTGGTCAACAGATATCATTATGGACGGAATTAATCTCGAGGATACAGAACGAAAAGGGACGAGATTGTTGCTTGAATCAACTTTTGCTTCAGGACAGGTGTCTAACAGGGAGAGTAATATCAAGCACAGCAGCAGCACAGTTAACACTTAGGTACACTGTTACAGGTTAAACACCAGCTTACCAGGAACTCCAATGACTGCAAGGACAGAATACAAAACGGCTTCTATCCTGTACATTGAAAAATGCCCCATTTCTCTGGGAAGCAACAATCGTCCAACAAACTGAAACCTCTAGGAGGTGTTCTTCGACAATACAATATAAATGACCCCAACTTATACAGTGGATTGGTCTCCAATGACACAGTTATACGCATGATCATTGCTAGGGTTGTTTTTCAGACTGGAGGCCTGTGGCCAGTGGAGTGCCACAAGGATCCGTGCTGGGTCCGCAAAGTTTTGTCATTTACATAAATGATTTGGATGCGAACATAAGAGATGCAGTTAGTAAGTTTGCAGATGACACCAAAATTGGGGGTGTAGTGGATAAAGAAGAGGGTTAGAGCTAAAAATGTGTTGCTGGAAAAGCGCAGCAGGTCAGACTGCATCCAAGGAGCAGGAGAATAGACGTTTTGGGCATAAGCCCTTCTTCCTTCCTTTGTTGTTGCTTTCCAGAGATTTCAGTGCAATTTAAAGAGTGAGTAGTTATTGCCTGATTCTCCTTTCAATGGGCTGGCGATGTTGAGTTATCCTCTCGAATCGCGGCAATCCATGTGCTGTAGGCACAAAAATGATGTTGATCGGTAGGGTTCTGAAGATGGGTCTCAGGACTCGAAATGTTAATGCTGGCTTCTATTCCCTATTCATGCCAGACTTGCTGAGTTTTTCCAGAGGTCACTGGAATTGGAATGTTAATGCAGACTTCACTTCACTGATGATGCCAGACTTGCTGACTTTCTCCAGTAGTATTTGGTTTGGTCTTCTAAGAAGGTCAGGCAGCATCCAGGGAACAGGAGAATCGACGTTTCGGGCATAAGCCCTTCTTCAGGAATCCTGCTGACCTGCTGCGCTTTTCCAGCAACACATTTTCAGCTCTGATTTCCAGCATCTACAGACCTCACTTTCTCTTCTAGGAAGGGCATTGTAAGATTTTGATTTAGCAGCAGCGAAGGAATGGTGGTATACTTTCAGAATACTGAATGGTATGTTGGAGGAGAGCTTACTTATGGTGTTGTTCACATGTGCGTGCTTCTTTGTGGACACAATGGATCATGGGTTAACTATACAACAGAAGGAGGTTTGATTCAGATTCTGACTTATTTAAGATGCTGGACTGGATACCTATCAACGAGGTTTTGTAGTCCCTTATATATCGAGTTTGATTTGCTGTTGAAGTTACACTTGGACAATGAGGGATATGGACAGTACTGCATCAGAATCCTGGCAGGCTAAACTCAAGATGACAGACACATCTCTTTCTCTCTATCTCTTCCCCCTTCTTGTTCTGTGCCTCTCTCTCTTTCGCTGTCTCTCTCTCTCTCTCTCTCTCTCGCTCGCACACATACACAAGCTCATTGATATCCTTTGATTTTGATTCGATTATTATTGTCTCATGTACCTAAGTACAGTGAAAAGTTTTGTTTTGCAATACAGGCAGACCATACCACACCAAGTGCGTCGGAGTAATACAACAGAGCGAGGAATACAATGATACACCCGCAGAGAAGGTGCACAGTGGGCGAGGTCATTATTACATTTAAAGTTTGAAAGGCCCATTCAGCACTCTAATAACAGCAGGGGAGAATCTGTTCTTGAATATTTCATTCCGCTATAACGTGCATTTCAAAACCATAGATTCACTTTGAAACGATTGATGAACTAGGGACACTGTTTCGAAAGCCCGACATTTTATTGGCTATGACGTGATGCCGGTCACATTAAGTGAAATGGTACTGCTATTACGTGGTTTTCTTATAACATGGGATTGCGCGCGAACAGAACAAACTGACTCCACGTTTTGGCGATTATACCCTCTATAATCTGTAGGGATTCTAAGGATACTATGCTCCTCTTCACTCACAGTTGCGTGTCAAATTCAGTACTAAATCCAAATATATTTGACAATGACACCACTGTAGTGGGTCAGATCTCAAACAATGACGAGAGAGAGTAAAGGAAAGAGATAGAGAGTGCAGTGGAATGGTGTAAAGACAACAATCTCTTCCTCAATGTAGTAAAATGAAGAAGCTGGTCATTGAATTCAGAAAGCAGAGTAGAAGTGGGCGGCACGGTGACACAGTGCCAGAGACCTGGAGTCAATTCCCACCTCAGGCGATTGACTGTGTGAAGTTTGCACATTTTCCTCGTGTCTGTGTGGGTTTCCTCCGGTTGTTCCGGTTTCCTCCCAGTCCAAAAACGTGCAACTTAGGTGAATTGGACATCCTAAATTGCCTGAAGTTTTAGGTGAAGAGTAAATGTTGAGGAATGGGTCTGGGTGGGTTGCACATCGGCGGGTCGGTGTGGACTTGTTGGGCCGACGGGCCTTATTTCCACACTGTATGTAATCTAAATCACGCCCCTTTCTGCATCAGTGATGCTGAAGTGGAGTGGGCTTAAAATGCCATGCCCATTGGAGTAAATATCATCAACAATCCATCCGGGTCTAGCCACATCAATGTTACAGTCAAGGAAGCACTCCACATAAATTGTTAACGAAATTCGGCATATCCACAATACCTCTGACCATTTTTTACAGATGCACTATATAATGCATTCTGTTTGGATGCATCAAAGATTTGTGAGTCAACTGTGCACAAGACCGAAATTCCAGGGAGTTGTGAACACAGCCCAGACCATCACCCAAACCAACCTTCCATCCATTGACTCTGCCTATATTTCCCATTGCTTCACGAAAGCAGTGAACAAAATCAAAGCGTCCTCCCTGATTATCCTCCACTCTCCACCCTCCACCCTCTTCCATCGGAAAACGACACAAAAATTTGAAAACCCGTACCAATAAATTCAAGCACAGCTTCTTCCTCGCTGTTATCAGAATTATGATTAGACCTCTCACTCAGTAATTTTGGTCTTTCTCTGCATCTCTCTGTAGCTGTAACACTATATTCTGCATTATGTTCTCCTACCATGATGTATGGACATAAGGTATGATTTGTCTGGTTAGCATGCAAAACAATACTTTCCACTGCATCTCGGCACATGTGGCAATAGATTCGTCGAGACATTGAGACATACAGCACGGAAACAGACCCTTCAGTCCAACTCGTACATGCCGAGCAAATATCCCAAACCAATCTTGTCCGATCTGACAGCACCCAGCCCATATCCCTCCAAACCCTTCCTGTTCAAATACCGGTCCAGATACCCTTTGAATGTTGCAATTGCAACAATCTCCACCACTTCCTCTGGCAGCTCATTCCACACACGCACCACCCTCTGCATGAAAAAGATGCCCCTTAGGTCTCTTTTATATCTTTCCCCCCTCAACATAAACCTATGCCCTCCAGGTATGAACTCCCCACCCAAGAGAAAATACCTTGTCTATTTACTCTATCCATGCACCTCGTGATTTTATAAATCCATATAAGGTCACCCCTCCAGCTCCGGCGCTCTCGGGAAAGCACACCTAGCCTGTTCAACCTCTCCCTATAGCTCAAATCCGCCAACTCTGGCAACATCCTTGTAAAACGTTTACAACCGTTTCAAGTATCATAACATCCTTTTGATAGGAAGGAGAACAGAATTACACGCAATATTTCAAAAGTGGACTAACCAATGTCCTGTGCAGCCACAACATAATTTCTCAATTTCAACACTCTGTCCAATAAAGGAAAGCATACCAAACGTCTTCATCACTATCGTATCTTCCGGTGACTCTATTTTCCAGGATTAAATCAAATCAAAATCATACTCTCGACTGTTTCCTGTTATGAGACCAAATGTAATTTGGAAATTCTCCAATGGTTTTTTTGGATTGAGAAACTGCATCAGTTTGTAACGTTGAATTGTTGTCAGATCTTGTCTAAGCTTAAGTTTACAACACATTGCCTCAGCTAAGCTCTTCAAACATTTAACCAAAGGTTCACACTTAGAAAAGACAACCTTTAGCACAGTGATGCATTGCTGATGCACCCACTGTTTTACTTAGAGATAGATGCTCATTGAATAGCCACAGACGAGTGAAGCAAGCCTCTAAAACAATAAATTTATAAAGATGGGAGTAATACCATTTAAATTGTGTTTTGAAAACAGTTCCGCGGTGAAACAGCTTTCAGTGTCGATCAGATAACTTGTACAATTAGAATTTTGCAGCTTTCGGAGTTTTACAAGGCATTTGCAGCAGTAAACACGTAACTTCACAACTTCGGATGCGCATTGCGCTGTTTGCATTTTGTTTTTTATTAATGAACGATGCAGCAACCTCTGTTGCCAGGGGAATACCGCAGAGGATATTAATTATGGGTTGTGGCAAACCACTGACTTAAAGTTTAATCCAGGGAAACATTACAGAGCGAAGTGAAGCATAAATTCGTACAGAAAATGCATTATCCAACTGAAACTGTCCTGAAAATATACAACACTATCCTGGCTGTGATTGGCGTTCCTGGTAAGTGTTTTGCTGAGGAAAAGTGAAAATGTGTCTCTGAGCTACTTTCTGTGTTTTCTTTTGCCTGTGAGTGCTAATGTAACATGCTGGCAAAATAATCAGAATTGAGAGCAATGACATAATTTTGCACAGTCCAATATCCTGTTTTTAACAATACTCTTTTAAGATGGTGCTCAAGCTCACAATGTTATAAAAAAGCACGCAGCACCAGGTTATAGTGGAACATGGTTTATTTGGAACCACCAACTTTAGAAACGCTGCTTCTTCATCATGCAATGCTTCGAACGCTACTTCCTCCAAAAAGCCTGTTGGACTATAACCTGGTGTTGTGTGACAATTAACTTCATCCACCCCAGTCTAACACTGGCACCTCCAAATCAAACTCACAATAACATTATGTTCGTATTTCAGATGTTCCCTTTTGTAATTACGTCGCTGGTCAAAGTTACCCTCATATACCAATGAAATAGAGCTCAGTGTCGCAGTCCGACAAAAAGAAGAATATTAGATAGACTGAAGCTTAAAGTGTCAATTAAACCGGTTGGTTCACTTTCAGAAATGGATCAGCTGCCTCCATTGACCATGCCTAGCTGGGATTATTGTCGCTTTCACATTGTGCTGACTGTAGGTCACTAAGTAGAATGAATCTGATAGTTCTATTGTGAAACTTTCCATTCAATGGAGTGGTCATCACGTTTTATACATCCAAACAAATTCGAAATGAATTGAGAAAACGAAACTGATTGGAAATAATTGGTTGATGCTTGATCACTGCTGAACAAGTGAAACATATTATAACTAAGTTGTCAATAGGGTAAAAAAAAATACTTACTAATTTCTGAGACAGTAACAGCCACAGTATTCATATTCAATGAATCATGATGCCTTCCTCTGAGCACACGAAATGCATCTTAAATATATTTTTCTTGATTGTTCACCTCTAAAAGTTCATTCATAAGATTCTTAGAATTATAATGTCTGTGTATTATTCCTGACATGACATTAATATGAAACGTTAGTTGTGAAATTATTCACTATTATTAAACCATTTAATTCCTCTTTTCAAATCTCATTTTCTTTTCAAGTTTTGAACCATTATCCATCAGTTTATTCTGTTTACACCCTTTCATACCCCGAATGAATTACCTCCCCCTGAGCTTGGAACTGTCACCGAGAAGTTAACTAACACATTTCTCCATGTTGATCTTCCGTTAACTGGTGGAAGGCCCAGTCAAACCCAGCTGAATAAAATAATCAGTGCTTGGGATCTTCTCTGAGAGGATCCATCAGTCCCTATCCCTCTCAGCTTTCATCAATCATTTCCTGTTAGATACAGAGCGGCATTTGAAATTGTTTCATTTTGACTCATTGACACGTTCCTGCTGGAATTCTCTGTTAAACAACGGCTCGGCTCTAGAAATGAATAGCACCACATTTCCTGGTGCTAATCTGTGCGTGGAGACGCTGTGGTAAGGGATGTTTGCATGGCTGCTGGGTGTAAACAGTGAGGCATTGTTTTAAAAAATTCTCAAGGTCAGGTTCGTAGGAGAGTAGTCTGACACAGAACAAACGACCAAGAGGCGAGTCTGCTAGAATATGGGCATTTTATTCCCCGCAGCGTCGCCACAACGGGTCTGGCTTATACTCACTCTACATGTTACCAAAACTGGGAGCCGTCAGTTCTCGTAGAGCGGTTGCCAACAACCCACGCTCGGCGGTTAAACGTAACCCCGGAGCAGACTCTCCGAACTGGAGACTTTTCCAGCTGATATACTCTTTTCCAGATATAAACATTCATGTGAACAGCAGAGCAAGGCTAAAAAACACATTCCATTCTGGTTACATACAGATAAGAAGATTCACACGGGACTAAGCAACACCTCCATTCCGGTTAGATTCACACATGTATTGGGACATAATTTTTAACCGTTTCACCACATTCCACTGCTTGGAATTTTACACCACAGGCATCCCCACTAAAACCGTGTTGGTGTAGAACCTCTCATAGCTCTGGTGTTGCTGCGCTTGTGCATTTGTCTTTGTTCCAGTCTTATTCAGTTACTTTGTTAGACCCGGTACTACAATGGCTATCTTTGCATTATTCCCCCGATTAGCTCCATATGGATTCACTGCAAGGAATTTGTTTGAAGTTTCCATCACTTCCCTTTATTCAAAGGACCCTGTTTGATACTTGCCTCATATCTTTAATTTCTCCCATTCCATTTCATGCGATAATTTCCCACCAACATCATATTTAAACTCACCAACTCGTTGCCAACACAATCCCCATTCGTTTGACCTGTTTACACCACTGTTCATGCCAGTGTTTCATAAATATCGTCAGCCCTTTCCTTTCACCCATCCCCTATTTGCAGCCTTTCACCAGGTCAGATTTTTACGCAACATATGGAAAGCACATGGCCCCCTTGAGATATGATTTCTGACACTATGGCGAGTTCTAAACGTTGCCACTGGCTAGTTTTTCACCTTGATGGTTTGCACCATGATGGTCTGATCACAAAGGGTTTTTGGCATTTAGAGGGATGATCTGTGATGAATTGGCAGCTCAGTTCAACAATTCTGGTTGCTTTTGTATGCATTGTGGAATTTAATAGAAACAGCTTAGCAAAATGATTTCAGAAAACTCGACTCTTATTGCAACATTTCCTTTTGAACACACCTGCTGGGAGGTTTGAGTCTGTATGCCTGCCCAATTTCACTAAATGTGCAAATGGGAGAATTGTACTTGAACAGAGGTTGGTATCAAATGTTCTGAAAACGCTCGACTTCTGATTTGACAAAACGCACCCACTTTGTAACTAAAGTATAGAATTTATTGTTTAAGTGTGATGTTGTGCAATATGATGTTGAATTTAATTGTGATTCATTTTTGAACTTCCATCTTTCAGTTAATTTGGTGGCGATTATTATATTATCCCATGGAAAGTGCGGACTCTCTAACTGCACCACTCGCTACCTGGTGTCCATGGCAATAGCAGATCTGTTGTTTATTTTCACTGATGTAATTGTGTGGAAGGTTGCTTCTTATTATGCCCCATTGTGTTTCCTGTACCTCACCCCTGTGTGTCGCGTCACTAATGTGTTGCGCCATGCCGCTACAGATTGTTCCGTCTGGCTCACTGTCACTTTCACCTTTGATCGATATGTGACCATATGCTGCCAGAAATTGAAAGCAAAATATTGCACTGAGAAAACAGCGTGTGTAATTCTAGCAACTACATGCTCACTGCTGTGTTTAAAAAGTATTCCATTTTACTTTCCACTTGAACCTGCAAAGAAAATTGACGACACTGAATGGTTTTGTTTTGTAACACCAAGCTATTACACTGAGGCCGGATGGGCAGGATTTGATTGGTTTGACACGATTCTCACCCCTCTGCTACCATTTTTTCTGGTTCTGTTGTTCAATGTCTTGACAATCAGACACATTTTACTGTCTAGGCAAGTCCGTAAGGGATTGAAGGATCA
The DNA here is from genome assembly GCF_004010195.1 of Chiloscyllium plagiosum. Taxonomy (NCBI): domain Eukaryota; kingdom Metazoa; phylum Chordata; class Chondrichthyes; order Orectolobiformes; family Hemiscylliidae; genus Chiloscyllium; species Chiloscyllium plagiosum. The sequence goes on along the minus strand of NC_057755.1, from coordinate 916,124 downwards.
AAGCAAGAAGGAGAACTACAGTGATCCAGAAATGGAGAGCAGAAGGAAATCTGTGATATTGTTATTTACCATATCTGCAAGTTTCATTCTTCTGTGGTTGGTATATGTATTGCATTTCTTGTATTATCGCATTACGGGCAGGAGTGGTAGAGATTATAACAATTCCGAATACATATTTAGTGAAGTTGGAGATACTCTTCAACATTTAAGCTGCTGCACAAATACATTTATTTATGGGGCAACTCAGTCCAAGTTCAGAAACCAGCTCAAGATCATTGTGAAATATCCATTTACATCCATTATCCAATTAGTCAATGCACCAAATTGATAAAATCAGCATAGTGATAGATTAGTTCTTCTCTTCTTCCATCAGTTCAAAGAAGGAAATACAGCTTTGCTGCAAAAGTATTAAAGTACTGGCTCATCAGATATACCAGAGCATGTTATTTTCTGAGTTTTAATTTGATCTGACATCACTCATATATACCTCTCCATTCAGTATATACTCTTCTCTCCTTCATTTCCTTGAAAATGGTATTTCCTTCAAAATCTGTGCAACTGTTTCTGCAGGTGCAAGTTTGTGTCCTTTGAAACTAAGTTATACCCTTTCCTTTAAAATGACATTCTTCCGAAATTAACAAAGATATCTTACATCACGCTTGAACAAGGACAGAATAAAATTTTAAACAATTGTTAACTTATATAACCACTCTACACTTGTTGTAACTTGTTCCATATCAATACAATAGAAAACAATACAACACAACAAGAAACCTTTCAGCTGACAAAACCTGCCTGGATCCTGATCCTTATTTAGACCCGTTACTTACTGCCCCCGCGCAGTTTCTATCCCCCTGCTCACCTCATATTCATGTGTCTATCAAAACATGCTCTAAATGTTGTTAATGTGCCTACTTCCACCATCAACACTAGAGTTACGTACCAGGCACCCATCATCATCTGTGTGAAAAACATCCCTGCACTTCTCCCCTCAACCTTCCCCCTTTCACTTTGAAGCTGTTCCCTCTTGTAGTTGACCGTTCCACCATGGGAAGAGCCTTTGACGATCCATCCTAATTATGCATCTCTTAATAATTGTGGATTCTAGAATTAGGGGGAAATAGGCTCGAAGTAAGGTCCAGACCTTTCAGGAAAGATGTGAGGAAACACTTCTACACTCAAAGGGCGTTGACATAACTCCACAGAGATCAATAACCCGTCACCAAGACACTGTTTACTCACACGTGGTGTCATGAAACTATGGTTGTCAGAGTTCCAATTTGTTTCTTTTATGAGAAAAGATTGAGACAGAGGCAAAGAGCAGTCTGTTTCAAAGCCCATAAATAAAACAGCTTGTTAGGTCTTGGAGTTTTTTTTTATATAATGTTGGAACAATAGAAACAGCCCGAATGGGTGGGGTAAGCTCCCACAGAACCAGGATTTTTACTTCTTAGCTTTTCAGAGGCAGTTACTGCAATCTTGAAGCTGTGTTTAGAAGCTAGCATTTGGCTTTCCTTGTTATTCTCTAGCTCTTTGAAAGTTTTGTCTTGGTATTTTCCCACCTGAATTAATGAACTACCTGTAAGCCAGATTATTTTACAAAATTCGCCTTTGCCAAGTGCATGTTTATGGGTTGTTATTATATTGGTACATTTACTGTTTAGTAGTCAAATAATCTATTATTCTGTTAAGTTTTCTCGTGGTGTTAAGCTATTCAAATTCCTTCTTCCTGTTGTTGTACTTTAACTATAGTGTATGAGTAAAGTGTATTTTCCTTCAAATCTATTGGTTTGGCCAATCGACTTTAATCTGGAACGCAATGCCTGACACTAGTCTTTACAAATAAGAAACATGTAGTTTATCAGATTACTTCTTAACATTGTTGAGGGGTTTTAATCTGGTCCATAACAATTGAAACTCCTCCACACTGAACCATCTCCCTCAGAGTCAGCTCTCAAAGTTAAGAGGATCCCTTCATATCAGAGGGCAGTGCTGCGTGATTAAACATGAAGGGGAGGGCAGGGATTAAATCAAAATTTATTTGAACAGGGAAATAATACCCTCCACTCCTTGATGTGCCCATCTCCCCCTGAACATCTCAAGGGCGTTGGTGGACACCACGTACTCCCCCAGAGACCCCCGGGCTCTGACATAGCCGCGGAAGAAAGGCAGGATACTAATACATTTTCTTAACAGAATCCCTAAAACTATTGGTTTTTTTTCAACCCCCACTAGCTGCGGTAGTGCATTTTTTTTCTCCCCAGCAACCATGTTGTGTGTGAGACGCAGTGAAAGACAAAAGCTGCATGAAGTTTTATTCAGGTTTCCACCAACAAGAAGAAAGGAAACTCCGAGTGGCCTGTGACAAGCAGTGCCCTTCGCATCAAAGGGCAGTGCTGCATGATCAAACAGTGAAGGAAATGACAGGGATTAAATCAAAATAGATTTGGACGGGAAATATACCCTCCTCACCTTGCGATGCCCATCTCCCCCTGAACAGCTCAAGGGTGTTGGTGGATGCCACGTGCTCCTTCTGCAGAGTAACCCGGGCTCTGACACAGCCGCGGAAGAAAGGCAGGACACTAATACTTCTATCTGTCAGCTGGGGCTGCCTGATTGCACCAAATTCACAGCCCCAATCAGGGAAGTCATTTTCTATGACGTCATTACAATCACTACAAATAGTAAATGTATGAAGCTCTCTTCCACAAAATCCATTTGATGCTAAAGTATTTGTTAAATTTACGTATATGATATTTACATTTTTGTTAAGCCATGTCAATTGGGTTAAGCCACAGAACAGTCATAATCCGAGTGAATGGCAGAACAGGCTCGAGAGGATGAACGGTCGACCCCTGTTATTATGTTTCTGTCATCGAAGGAAAACAGGGTCACCTACCGAGTCTCTCTCACAGCTAAAATGCTGCATTCCAGGCACCATCCCTGTGAATCACCTTTGCACTCGATCCACGGTAAGATCGAATATTATTTTCATCAACCTTTGTGTGGCTGGTTAATAAGGTTAGAGTAAAAGGGATTCAGAAAGAGTGAGCGAAATTACACCAAAATAGGAAGTGCCGTAGACAGTGAAGAAGATTATCTCACGAGTACAATATGACCTTGAACAGGGTGCCATCCACCAAAGCTTGTAGATGGAGTTTTACGTAGATAAATGTGAGGGATTGCATTTTAGTAAGGCAAACTAGGGAAGGATCAATGGTAGGGCCGTTCCCAAAAAATTCTGGGGTGCAAATGCATCGAAACGTGAAAACAGAGGCACAACAATACAGGGTGATGAAGAAAACATTTGGCATGCTTGCGTTGATTGGTCATCACATTATGTATAGGAGTTGGGATGTCAGATTATTGCTACACAGCACATTGGGGAGGCCACGTTTAGAATTCTGCAGACAATACTGATCGCCCTTCTTGAGGAATGATGTTGTTAAACTTGAGAGGGTGTAGAAACGATTTACATGGATTTTGTCGGGATTAGAGTGTTTAAGCTTCAGGGAGAGGCAGAGTAGGAGGGGACGTTTTCCCTAGAACATTAGTGATTTAGGGGTGACCTTTTAAAGGTTTATAAAATCATGGGGGACATATGTTGGATGAATAGCAAAAACCTTTTTCCTCGGATGGGCGTGTCCAGTAATAGTGGACAGTAGGTGAGAAAGGTAAGACTTACACAAACCTGAGAGGTAACTCCACACAGAGCGGGTGCATGTATGGAGAGAGCTGCCAGAGAGAATGGTGGAGGCAGGTACAAATGCAGCATCTAAAATGCACCTATGTCTCTGAGTGGTGAGTGCTTTTTCCTGAACATTTCATGAACAGAAAACGGAGACATTGCAAGGCCCTAAATTCCACATCAGTACTCATTACCGAACCAATCCAATCCAATGAATGAGTAAGTCAACCAGATGCGTGGGTAATTGCTGAATAACTCCTACCAGTACTGCTCTGGACAAGAATTCATGTTCGAAGTGCACTTTGTGCAACACGATAGATATGCACTTACAAGGAATTAACGTGTTTAATAACACTTTTGCTTTTAACGTATTGAATGGAGGAAAAGTCTACCTTTCTCCAGGTAATGTGCTTGAGTAGTTTCGACACTCTTTTATACAGCAGCAGCATTGGATGATAAAAATATTGTTTCCTTTTGACAAACACCCTTCATATTTCTGATCCACTACATTCAACTCTGTTGCCCTCACAGCAGTGTTTATCTTAATTTTCCTAGTTGTCATTGACATTTTAGTTGATCAGTATTTTCGTGGAGAGTTTTTTTCTAGACTAACTTCTGTACACCACATTAACTCCCTTGGACACGAAAATGTCATGAAAAAGGTGCCCACCTTGTTCCAAAGGAGCTATTGATTTTCTCTTCCACTCTTAGCACTATCCTTTCTGGGCCATGGAAGTCATCCTGAGCCATTGCCAACTGTACCCTCTTTATACTGGCAACTTGCTTTTCTTTCACTCTCCCAATTTCAATTGTTTGTGGGTTTGCGGAATTACAGAAATAAAGCATTAATTTCATGGATCAGCTCAATCATAAGCTACTCCTGCAGTTGTAATACTCTAGCCTTCAACAAGTTCTCAATCTTACAATGACTACTGATTGCTACCTTACTGTGAAAAATATCATTTTTTTCCCAAAAACGTGTTTTTGTATTATTCACAATGTTACGTTCAATGGTAAGCTGGTAGATAATAGGTTATTTGTATTGTTCTCATTATTGATCTTCACATACCTTTGTTAATAGGTAAGGAAGTATTCTAACAGGAACAGAAGGCAGTTAATTAGATATATAACCAAGGCTGACAGTCATATTCAGGGAAATGAATCTCGTTGTCTGGGGCTGAGAGTAAAATACACATGAATGACTCTAGGCTACTTTGGCAATTTGGAGGTGTCCAGACACCACTGTGCTTTCTGGTCTCAGCCTGTAGAGGACAGGCACACAATCAAATTAGAGTGAGTCACTCTAATAAGAGATATTTAGCCCATGAATTCTGAATACTTCAAAACAACATGATGAACCAGTAAAATAGAATATGTTTGCTTCATCACTATCTCCATCCTTTCAAATTCCAACATTTCCTTCATCTTTTTTCCCTTTTCTTGGATCTTTGGAGTTGTTTTTCGAACTGCTTCATCTCTTCTTCATGCTCAAACTATTTTACGTAACTTCTTCATGGGCAATGCAAATGATATTTTGGAGTGATCCCTGATATTCCACACATCCCAAATGTTTTGATAAAATTTCAATTCCCTTTATTTTCTTGGCTCAGACGGGCATTTGCACCTGTAAATCATTTCTCAGTTCAGCCTTGCATAAGCCTTGTAAATTAGTCAGTGTTATCTCCTCCCTCTGCTGCACAATTCAATCTACTTCCATTGCCATTTGATGTTTTTGTACAGCCTTTAATACAGGTCTGTGCTCTGCTTGCTAATGAATTACTCTCACACACATCCAACCCACATTGTCTACATTTAGAAATTCATCACAGATCTTCCAAACCTCTGTCACGGGTTGAACAGAAAAGAGGACACTCATAATCAAGTACATCTGCACATATGAGCTGTTGCCACCCAGGTTGATAGTGCTGTGGGGACTATGGCCTGTCAACGACATTGCTGATCACAATTGACTCTCTTATTGGTAATCAACTTTCTCCACTTGAAAAAAAAAGTACACACCATCTATGTGCCATTAAATGTGCATAAATATGTTGCAGACATTAGATTCCCTACGTTGTGGAAACATGACATTTAGCCCAACAAGACCACACCAACCCTCCGAACAGGACCCCACCCCTCTGACTAATGCTCCTAACAACCTTGAAGAACTTAGCATGGCCAATTCACTTGACCTACACATCTTTGGAACGTCGGAGGAAACCCATGCATTCACGGGGAGAATATTCAAACTCCACACAGACAGTCGCCCGAGGCTGGAATCGAACCTGGGACCCTAGCACTAGTGAGGCAACAGTGCGCGTCACCGTGCGACCCCATTCATGCATGCATCTTGGTATATGCAAGTGACTATAATGGATCAACTGCTTCACTTGACAAACCCTGGCCTCAGGATGTTATTCTGGCTGTGAGCGAATGAGAAATACATTTATAAGGCAGAGTGTATATTCCATACATGTTTTCAGCAACTTCCTTTGAGCAAGCAGAAAATCATTAATTTATCATGTACTCAGTAACCTAGAAATAACTCAAACTGATCCTCTTCCTGGGTGAGCCCAGACACTGAATGCTGGCCTCCATTCGACACTGACATCTATCCAAGCTCTGCAGCCCTTGCTGACATCCTGAACCCAAACACTTTCCACGAGGGTTACTGTGCACTAATACTAATCAAGACCCCTGGTTATTTGATCTCCAAACCTAGGAATATTGTTTACAACTGTCAGTGTTCCAATGCAGCTCAGCCTGACTCCCACTCTGGTTCTCTCCTGACTGCGTTTGTCCCCATTGCGCAACACCGAGGCCCAGATATCCTGTAGAAACCACACTCAGAGGCTGCGGTTCTTAGATGTCGTGACCCTGTGGCCGGCCTCTGACCTCACAATGGGAGATTACCCCCCTACCCTGACTGAGAATGCGCTGTAAACTGGTAAACGGTCAACCATGTTTCAACGTGGTGCATGGCTGCTTACAGAGTCATCGAGATATACAGCACGGAATCAGAGCCTTCGGTCCAACTCATCCACACTGACTAGATATCCTAAACTAATCTAGTCCCCTTTGCCAACACCAGGCCCAAAACTCTCTCAACCCTTACTATTCCTATTTCCTCTCAGATGTCTTTTAAATGTTGTAATTGTACCAGCCTCCATCACTTCCTCTGGCAGCTCATTTCATACACGCACCACCCTCTGCATGAAAGAAGTTGGCCATGATGTCCCTTGTAAATCTTTCCCCTCTCACCCGAAAGCTATGCCCTCTGGTTCTGATCACTCCCATGCCAGCGAAAAGACCTTGTCCATTTATCGAATCCGTGCCCTCATGATTTTATAAACCTCTATAACGTCACTCCTTAGCCTCTGATGCTCCAGGGGACATCAGACCCAGCCTATTCAGTCTCTCCCTAAAGCACAAATCCTCCAAACCTGGAAACATCCTTGTCAATCTTTTCTGCACCCTTTCAAGTTTTACAACATCCTTCTGATAGGAAAGAGACTAGACTTGAATTGACCAAATACAATATCAGCAGTAATCTTTAGAGACTGAAAGATTAATCTGATGAAACAGTCTGTCCAGCTCGAGATATTGCTTTCCATTTGGACTGAATTGGTTTTCACACAGCTTGAAATAGATTGAAGAGTGATCAGGAATCAAGCAGATTAAACACAGCCATAACTAAAATGGAAGTAATCCTTCAAAAATTATTGACAAATATTATCCAGAGAAATGAAGACAAACACTCACCCGATCAGCTCCAAATCTCTGCGGGGCTGTATGAGGCAGGTGACAGTGGGGTTAATTGGTCTGTGACGGAATTTAATCCCAAATCAAGAACGTTCAATGACTGGTTTGTACTGACAGCAATGGAAAGCTCCTGAGCACAAGAATCTGTGAGACGGAGGTCATACAAGCTGGGCAGAAATGCAAGACAAATGAAAAGAATCAAAGTAATCCTCCACTGTTCATTAAAAAAATACGAACACTGGTTATCGTAATAATGTGCAGTGTTTGATAGTAAAACAGTCTCCATTGAAAGTATCTATTGAAGTGTGCATTTAAATCAATTCTTGAACGGAATAAGCCATGTACAGTGTGACATCAATTCATAGAAACACAATCTCAGGGTTTGGTACTTATTGCACGTCCTGTAGTTGACAGCCTGAACTCCTCAGTATTGCACAAAGTATCTCCAAAATTGTACTTATGCATGTTCAGTTCCAATAAAGACTGGTTAGTACTGATAGCAGAGCTGACAACATGGACGCAAGGTTTTATCACACTATATCTGTGCAGCCTTAGAAAGAGAAAGGAACACCAGGAATCAGAGCAAAACCTCGGTGCTGATCATTACTTATCCAAATAATAACTTAATTATAAGCGCAATCTCACATAGTGTGGAACTCGCAACAGCTTTTGTATTTTGCAATGAGGATTCAACGGAGCATTTGACAGAAGTTTCACTCCGAACTGTTTTAGCTTATTATTATCAACATTTAATTCTGCCAGTGACTGTGCTGTGTTGAGGCGAGACCATCAGCACAATATTCTGAGAGAGCGTGGCCATGAAGCCTGAGGATTAGAATCAGCAGAAGTACCCAGTTTTCATACTTAGTTGTGCTCATAATGAAGTGATGAGCATTTAGCGATTTGAAACACAGTTTAAATGTTTGGTACTTACTCTAGTTTCTTTATTTTACAGTTTGAGTTCCCTAGAGCTGCTAATAGCTGTTTCTCTCCTGCATCTCCCAAAGCATTATTAATCAGATTTACAATAATTAGAGATAGACAGTGTGCAAGAGAGCCAGGGAGAGAGGAAAAGAGTGCATGAGAAAGCCAGAGTGGGTGAGGGGGTAGGGAGAGATACAGGCAGAGGGGGAGGGTGTGGGAGGAGGGTTTTGAAGGTGGTGGGATAAGTCATCTTGCCTCTTTCTATCCATTTGTGGGAGGTTTTCCTCCGAGAGAGAGAGAGAGACAGATAGAGAGAGAGAGATAGAGAGAGAGAGGTGGCGCATATCAGAGAGTCAGAAAGCGTGTGTGTGTAAGAGAAAAAAATAGAGAACAAAATGTTAGGGTTGTACTATTAACATTACAATAATGATTATGTAAACATTTAGAGACGCAGATCTCACATATTGACAGGCGTACCCAGAGCAGAGAGGAAAAGGGTGGTGTGGAAAAGCACAGCAGGTCACGCAACATCTAAGTAACAGGATAATCAACAATTCGGGCATAAGCCTTTCATCAGGGGAGTGGGGAGCAGTCAGAGAGATAAATGGGAGCCGCAGTTGCTGCGGAAGACAAGACAAAGGCCACATGCACCTTCACGTAAACTGCCGCAGATACCATCGAACACACCACTTCCACCCACCCACTGCTCTGACCATCACCATGTAGCAGGAGCAGGAGCAGCCCATTTGCTCACTTAGATTGCTTCACCATTTAATATGATTGGAGATGATCAGTTTTTATTTTGAACTCTCCATTTCCATCCACCCTCAGTAACTTAGATTCTTATTACCCAAGGTAAACTATCTAACTGTGACTTTACAATATTCAATAACCCCAGCTCCAACACGTTTTTGGAGAGTGTTCAAATTTCTCTCAACTCTGAAAACGAAGTTATCCTCATCTTTATCCTAAAAAGCTAACCCCTAATTTTAAAGCAGTGACCCCTCATTCTGAAATCACCCACAAGGACCACCATCCATTCCTTATCCAACCCAGCAAGGCCCTGAAGGCCTTTAGGCACTTTGATCAAATTACCCACAAACCCATTTAAACTTCATTGGAAACAAACCCAGCCAGGCTTCGCATCTTCCTAAGATAAGCTACACGTTCAAAGTATTAATCTGTTATGCAAAGCCACCTCGAATGCATTTACATCCATCTTTAAATGAGACTGGTGTGAGAATGAATTGAGCCTGTAAGTTTTCAATACAGGTTATGACAGTAAAATTAAAGAGCAGGGTTTAGTTAACCAACCTTGCACCAAATGAACTAATGCAGCCTCGGGTTTTGTGTGAGCAGGAATTCATAAACAATAGTTTGTGTTATCAAATCATTGCAGAGAGGCTTTGGGGCCAGAAGATGTTTGGACAGATGGAGATGAAGAACACTGGTAAGAAATGTTGTAAAACAGTAATGATGTAACTGCTCCTTGACTGAGTGAAAGAGTCATGCATGTCATTCATCTATGACCTGGAATTGAAATATATTTTTCCTTCTGTTTGTGTGAAGCATGAGTAGATGCTTCTGGTATAAAACCACTGAATATTTCTGTATTCTCCAGAGACTTACTCTGGTTGAACTAGTGATGCTCTCCCTGCATTGTTTAAATAAAACAACTGTAATCTTGTACTCAGTCTCCAGTGGTCATTTACATTACAACAACAGAAAACAAAACTATACACAGTATCCAGGATGCGATGTCACGTAGCCTGTACACCGAAGCATAGCATTTTTACATTTACGTTCAAATCCAATTGTAATAAAGGATAGTTTCCCTTCAAATTAACGAAAATGCTGCAGCTGTAACTCAAAAACTAAAATCACTCAACACCTCAGAATTCCTCAGCCATTCCGTCTTTAAAGGAACATAATGTTTAACCAATATAACAGACTTTATCGAAGGATCATCATCTGCTTTCGATAAGGGGAGGATGTGAACTTACTGTATCTGTGTTTGATCCCCTGTACTTTCCTGCTTCCATCCATTCTTGGATCCAGGAATTGCCTTTCTTCAATAGTCCTCTGTTGGCCTAAAGCTTTCTATCAATATTTGAGGACTAAAAGGATGACTAGGGTACGAATATGTCCAGCCAAAGACAAAAGTGGGAAGTTGTGTGTTGATCCTGTGGAGATCGGAGAGGGGTTAAATGAAAAAAAAATCATCTGTTTTCACTGATGAAAAGGAGAAAACAGAAAAACGGTCTATTGGAATTGAAAGGATTGATGTTAGTAAGGAGCGGTGTTAACAATTTCCGAAGGTGTGAAAGTAGATAAGCCCCTGTGTTGATTGAGATTTATCTGAGAATTCTCTGGGAAGCGAGGGAGGAGATGGTCGAGCCTTTGGCCTTGATCTTTGAGTTATCATTTTCTAAATGTTTTGTAACTGAAGACCTTGTTCAAGCAGAACAGCAGAGATGACCCAGGTAATTATAGAACATTGATCCTTACGTCTATTGTTGGAAAAGGTTTGGAAAGGATTACAACAGATAGGACGTATAATCTTCCTGAAGAAGGGCTTATGCCCGAAACATCGATTCTCCTGTTCCCTGGATGCTGCCTGACCTGCTGCGCTGTTCCAGCAACACATTTTCAGCAATTTGATTGGAGACAGTCGACTTAGTTTCGTCAATGGCAGGTCTTGTCTTACAAACTTCATCGAGTTTTTTGAGAAATTGACTAAGCATGTGGTAGGGGTAGGATAGCTGACGTGGTACAAACAAAAACTGCAGATGCTGGAAACCAGAAAAAGGGTGGTGTGGAAAAGCACAGCAGGTCACGCAACATCTAAGTAACAGGAGAATCAACAATTCGGGCATAAGCCTTTCATCAGGGGAGTCGGGAGCAGTCAGAGAGATAAATTGGAGCCGCAGTTGCTGCGGAAGACAAGACGAAGGCCACATGCACTTTCACGTCCACCCCCGCAGATACCATCGAACACACCACTTCCACCCACCCACTGCTCTGAGCATCACCATGTAGCAGCAGCAGGAGCAGCCCATTTGCTCACTTAGATTGCTTCACCATTTAATATGCTTGGAGATGATCAGTTTTTATTTTGAACTCTACATTTCCATCTACCCTCAGTAACTTAGATTCTTATTACCCAAAGTAAACTATCTAACTGTGACTTTACAATATTCAATAACCCCAGCTCCAACACGTTTTTGGACAGTGTTCAAATTTCTCTCAACTCTCAAAACGAAGTTCTCCTCATCTTTATCCTAAAAAGCTAACCCCTAATTTTAAAGCAGTGACCCCTCATTCTAAAATCACCCACAAGAACCACCATCCATTCCTTATCCAACCCAGCAAGGCCCTGAAGGTCTTTAGGCACTTTGATCAAATTATCCACAAACCCATCTAAACTTCATTGGAAACAAACCCAGCCAGGCCTCGTATCTTCCTAAGATAAGCTACTCGTTCAAAGTATTAATCTGTTATGCAAAGCTACCTCGAATGCATTGACATCCATCTTTAAATGAGACTGGTGTGAGAATGAATTGAGCCTGTAAGTTTTCAATACAGGTTATGACAGTAAAATTCAAGAGCAGGGTTTAGTTAACCAACCTTGCACCAAATGAACTAATGCAGCCTCGGGTTTTGTGTGAGCAATAATTCATAAACAATAGTTTGTGTTATCAAATCATTGCAGAGAGGCTTTGGGGCCAGATGATGTTTGGACAGATGGAGATGAAGAACACTTGTAAGAAATGTTGTAAAACAGTAATGGTGTAACTGATCCTTGACTGAGTGAAAGAGTCATGCATGTCATTCATCTATGACCTGGAATTGAAATATATTTTTCCTTCTGTTTGTGTGAAGCATGAATAGATGCTTCTGGTATGAAACCACTGAATATTTCTATATTCTCCAGAGATTTACTCTGGTTGAACTAGTGATGCTCTCCCTGCATTGTTTAAATAAAACAACTGCAATCTTGTACTCAGTCTCCAGTGGTCATTTACATTACAACAACAGAAAACAAAACCATACACAGTATCCAGGATGTGATGTCACGTGGCCTGTACACCTGAAGCAGAGCAATTTTACTTTTATGTTCAAATCCAATTGTAATAAAGAATAGTTTCCCTTCAAATTAACGAAAATGCTGCAGCTGTAACTCAAAAACTAAAATCGCTCAACACCTCAGAATTCCTCAGCCATTCCGTCTTTAAAGGAACATAATGTTTAACCAATATAACAGACTTTATCGAAGGATTATCATCTGCTTTCGATAAGGGGAGGCTGTGAACTTACTGTATCTGTGTTTGATCCCCCTGTACTTCCCTGCTTCCATCCATTCTTGGATACAGGAATTGCCTTTCTTCAAAGGTCCTCTGTTGGCCTAAAACTTTCTATCAATATTTGAGGACTAAAAGGATGACTAGGGTACGAATATGCCCAGCTAAAGACAAAAGTGGGAAGTTGTGTGTTGAGCCTGTGGAGATCGGAGAGGGGTTAAATGAAAAAATATCATCTGTTTTCACTGATGAAAAGGAGAAAACAGAAAAACGGTCTATTGGAATTGAAAGGATTGAGGTTAGTAAGGAGTGGTGTTAACAATTTCCGAAGGTGTGAAAGTAGATAAGCCCCTGTGTTGATTGAGATTTATCTGAGAATTCTCTGGGAAGCGAGGGAGGAGATGGTCGAGCCTTTGGCCTTGATCTTTGAGTTATCATTTTCTAAATGTTTTGTAACTGAAGACCTTGTTCAAGCAGAACAGCAGAGATGACCCAGGTAATTATAGAACATTGATCCTTACGTCTATTGTTGGAAAAGGTTTGGAAAGGATTACAACAGATAGGACGTATAATCTTCCTGAAGAAGGGCTTATGCCCGAAACATCGATTCTCCTGTTCCCTGGATGCTGCCTGACCTGCTGCGCTGTTCCAGCAACACATTTTCAGCAATTTGATTGGAGACAGTCGACTTAGTTTCGTCAATGGCAGGTCTTGTCTTACAAACTTCATCGAGTTTTTTGAGAAATTGACTAAGCATGTGGTAGGGGTAGGATAGCTGACGTGGTACAAACAAAAACTGCAGATGCTGGAAACCAGAGTCCAGATTAGAGTGGTGCTGGAAAAGTATAACAGGTCAGGCAGCATCCGAGGAACAGGAAAATCGACATTTCGGGAAAAAAACCCGCCATCAGTTGATATGGTGTACATGGACTTCAGTAAAACCTTTAATAAGGACCCGCATGTTGCACTTTCGGAGAAAATGCAGAAGCATGAGACTGAGGGTGATTTAGCATTTTGGATTAGAAATTGGTATTCTGTAAGAAGTCAGCGAGTGCTGGTGGATGGGAAATATTCAGCCTGGAGTCCAGATGCTAGTGGTGTGCCACAAGGTTCTGTTTGGGTACCTATTTGTCATAAAATGAACACAGGCATAGATGGATGGGTTAGTATGCTTGCAGATGACACTAAAGTCGGTGGAGTGGTGGAACGTGCGGAAAAATGTTGCAGGTTGCAGGGGGATCTGGATAAACTGCAGCATTGGGCTGAGAGGTGGCAAATGTAGTTCGGTGCAGAGAAATGCGAAATGCCTCATTTTGGGAAGAATAACAGGAAGGCAGAATATTGGGTCGATGGAAAGATTTTTGGTAGTGTGGATGTGCACAGGGATCTTGGTGCCCATGCAATAGATCACTGAAAGTTGCCACCCAGCTTGATAGTGCTGTTAAGAAGGCATATGGTGTGTTAGCTTTTATTGGTAGAGTGATTGAGTTCCTGAGCCATGACATGCTCCAACTGTACAAAATACTCGTGCGGCCTCACTTGGAATATTGTGTACAGTTCTGATTGCCCTATTACAGGAAGGATGTGGAAACATTGCAAAAGATGCAGACGGGCGTTCGCAGGATGTTGGCTGGTCTGGAGCGAACGTCTTATGAGGAAAGGCTGAAGGACTTGGGTCATTTGTCATGGAGATAAGGCGAAGAGGGGATTTAATAGAGACATACAATATGACCAAAGGATTAAATTGGGTGAGCAATGAGAGTATTAATTCCTAGAATGATGACGCCGGCTTGTATGAGGGGGCAGAGTTGCAAATCGAGGGGTGATAGATTTAAGAGCGATGTCAGAGGCAGGTTCTTTACTCAAAGAGTGCTAAGGGCTTCGAATGCCTGCCTGCCAGTGCAGTGAACACAGCCAAATTAGGGGCATTTAAACAGTGCTTGGATAAGCATATGAATAATGAAGGAATAATGTAGGGAATGGGCTTAGATTTGTTCATCGTTTGGTGCAATATTGAGGACCATAAGGCCTGTTCTGTGCTTTATTGCTCTATGTTCTATGAATCTTGCTAATTTTGTAAATTCATGCCAATACACCTCCAACGTCATTAGCAATTTCCTTCAAGACCCTGCGATGAAGTCCATCCGAAGCTGGAGACTAGTCAGTCCCCCATGTCATCAGTTTCCTGAGTAAGGTCTCCTTAGAGAATGTAATCTCACTACGTTCCTCACTCTCACCTCCTGATTTTGTTTTATCTTCGACAGTGAGAGAGAAGAAAAATACTTGTTCATCTCATTAGCCATTTCCTTATTTTCTACCATTAACTCGATATTCTCAGTCTGTTGAGGACCGATATTTACTTTACGTCCAGATTTTATGTTCATAAAACTGTGGAAACTCTTGCTTTTCTGTTTTTAGATTTCAAGCTTGCTTCTTCTCACATGCTAGCTCCCTCTTTCTGATTAACCTTTGAATCATTCTGTTCCGTTCTTTATTTTCAGATCAATCATCTGACGTATCTTCATCTTTACAACTGCATCAAATTGAATGGTATCTCTCACTTCCTTAGTTAACCACAGATAGGGAGTCCTCCCTCTAAACTTTATTCCTTTAGTTGGAATAGATTAATTCTGAAGGATGCTCTTAAATGTCACCACTATCGCCATTAATCTATATCAGAGCTGCTCATGTTATTCACTTCAGCTGGCTTAACTTTCATACCCACACCTTATTTAAAATTAAAATATTTGTCGTCAGCCCAATCTTCTCTGTTTCAAACCTGATGTAAAATTGAATCATATTTTTATTGCTGCTATCTCGGAGTGTCTTTAATCGGAGATTGTTTGACAAATGATGTCACATCACACAATTCCCACAAGATGATAAACGTATAACCTGTTGCCTGATTGTTCAAGTACATGCAGCTCGAAGAAACTCTCTCAAAAGTAAGCGATAACTTCTCATCCAGGCCACTACTGCCAAGTTGATTTGCACTGTCTATATATAGATTCAAGTCAGTAATGATTGCACTGTCACAAGGTCCAATATTTCTTCTTGTCTAACTTGTCCTACACTGTGTTCATCATTAAGGGGCCTGCAGACCACTCCTATTAGATATTGCTTTCCTCTGAGAATCGTCGTGCCATAATGATTCATTTCAACGTGTGTTATGGATTTTTTTACTTTGTTTTGAAAGACATGAAGCTGTCACTTTTCTCTTTGTTTCATTTGTGACGTTAAGCTTGATGGTTGCTGTATTCCTAGCTTTCCTTTACTTCTCCGACCCTTCTGGCAAATCTCTGATTCTCATTTCTCATGTTTTCGTTTACCTTTCAAGTTTCTTTTTTTTTTGACAAATTACATCTTTCCATTTTTCATCCCTTGCACCATTTACTGAGTTCAAAATCGTCTCTCATTCCTTGTTACCATCAAGGTGACTGAGCAGTCAGCACAGCTACCTCACAGCTTCACGGACCTGGGTTCAAATCCAGCTTTGTGCGACTGTCAATGGGTGTTTGCACATTGTCCCCATGCCTGCATGTGTGTCCTTCTGATGCTCCAGTTTCCGTTCAAAGACTTTCAGGCCAGGTGAATTGGCCGTCCTCATTTGCCCAGTGTTCAGTGACGTGCATTCGTCAGGGGAACTGTAGAGCAATAGAGTAAGGGATTTGGTCTCGGTGCTATACTCTTTGGAGGTTCAGTGTGGACTTGTTGGGCCAAATGGCCTGTTTCGACACTGTTGGGAATCTATGATTCCCAAGATGGGCTGTTTGCAAAAGGACTTTTCTGGTACAGGCTACCCGAAGTGTATCATTCTCACTCTCACTCTCTTAGTGCCATACGAACCAAAACACACTTCTCTTACACCAATTGCTTGACAATGTATTTTCCAACTTTATGCATCCTATGTCAACTTGCAAGTGGTTCAGATAGCATTCTACAGATTATAAACTTTGACAGTCAGTTTATATTTGCTGCCTGGATCCTCGTACTATCTATGCTTAACGTTTTACTTAATTCGACCAATGACATTGATACCTATGTTGACCAATTCATCGGGACTTTCTCCCTTCCATTAAATATTAGAAACAATCGCACACAGTCTGATACTCGCCCGAGTTGCTGCATTATATAGTCCGGTTTGCTCAGAATCTCAGCCAGTAATTTCACTCCTGGTTGTCTGATGTCAAGGTGGAAAACTATGGGAAGGATAGTTACAAATGCAGACAATGCTACCAGGTGTCAAACAGAGTAGAGCAGAATAGAATGTAGCAATAAAGAGGATTCACTATAGCTACACATGAAAGTCTGGTCGAGTATGTTCATTATTCGCTGTTAGGTTAAGGAAGATTTCATGGTAACTGGGGAGGAAATGGCAATTGCAGAAGACCATGGAAACTCAGCGGCACTGAGTTCAGAAGAAGCAACACGTGGCAAAAGTGGCGTGGAATAAATGATGTCTTATCAAAGGATGCTGCCATTAGTACTGGGACAGGACGGAGCTATACTGAGGGGACAGACTCCAGCTGAATCAGTATAAGGCATCTGTTCTCCTGGAAAGAGCAAACAGGGAGGCAGAAAACAATTCAAAATTCATGAATGAAGGCGGCACAGGAAACTAAATCAGTCTAAATGAAACGGTAAAGGACAGAATACAAAACAATTCTGTCACAAAGCTGATCATTTCCTTTCTAAAAGCTGTCCCTTTACTCAAGGATACTACGTTTTTCTTTTTTTTTCAGAGGAGTAATAAACGCCTTCCGGTTCCGATTACACTGGTTTTGTTCAGACATCAAATATAAACAGATGAGACTTCAAGCTAAAATGGTCATGTTTTAGAAGTGACTGGTACAATGAAAGGGGACTGGTCCGCTCATCAGCTGTGTACTTCAGTGCGAAACGAGTTAGGATTTCAGCCTTGTGGAAACAAGTTCTGTCTCTCTCTGCCCTTCTAACTTCAACCTGAAAACATCCGTTCCATTTTTTAAAACTGTTTTAAGGGGGGTTGCTTATTGGGACTGTTGTGCATATTCGGAACACTCTAATTAAATCCAGGTTGGATTCACTGAGCTCTGTCGGATTTCTTTAATCTGTTCTTTGTGTTTCATCACGTAATTTTTAAAATAAATTTCTGTCTGTTTTAAAACCTAATTTAAACAGCGAGTGGTATGTGCCTTTATTTCGGGAGTTGTTTTGGTTTGTTAGACAAAGTTCGGGATTCTAATGGCTCTTTCAGTCGCCAAAAGTTTTAGTCGCGGTGACTTTAGAAGTTTTGTGAAAAGTGAATTAGACCAAGCTGCAGGAATTAGCAGCCAAACGGGAATTGGAATTGCCTGCTTCTGAGGAAAGGAGAGATAATTACAGCGGTAGCTCAGCATGTAGATTTGCAGGAGAAATCATCAGAATCTGTAAAAATGGCAAGAATTCGGTTGCAAATGAAGCGGGTTGAATTAGAGGTGAGAGCTAAGGAAAGGGCTTCAGAAATGAAACAGTTTGAGTGACTATTATAAACAGAGGAGAGGGAAAAATCGAGAGGAGCCGAAGAGTGGGAGAGGAGAGAGAGCAGCAGGAGAGAAAGAAAAAGAGATATTGAACTTCAACAACTAACAATTAAAGAGGAATGACAGCTTAGAAGATCGGAGATAAAGCTAAAGGTAAGCTGAGTGAGGAAGACAGTGAAGATGAGCAAGGCCATCGTAGTCAGAAGCATAGTGAGAAATTGTTTAAGTATGTTCAAGCATTGCCAAATTTTGATGAGAAGCATGTGGAAGCATTTTGTTCATCTCATTTGAAAAAATGGTTAAACATATACAGTGGCCAGTGGCAACATGTATTTCGTTGATCCAAATGAAAGTTGTATGTAGGGCTAATGATGTATTCGCATTCCGATCAGTGGAGCTTTCTGGGGAGTATGAGGAGGTGAAAAAAGCCATTTTAAGCGGATATGAGCTTGTACAAGACGCCGATCGACAACGTTTCAGGAAGCTAAGGAGGGACCTTGGTCCAACCTTTACTGAACTTAAAATGATCAAACAGAGTAATTTCAGATAGATGGATAAGAGCTTCAAAAATCGAGCAACCTGATGATGGCCTAAGAAAGGAAATTATTTTGGAGGAATTCAAACATTCACTGCCTGAAGCAATGTGAACTCAGGTGGAAGAGTAGACAGTTAAAACAGCAAGGTTAGCAGCTGAAGTGGCTGACTATCATGAGCTAATCCATAAAACTCGGTTTCACTTCCAGAATCAATTTCAGTCCATGAGGGATGAAATTGCGACAAAGAGAAACCCTCACGTGGAAATGGAAAGATAGATCTCAGTGAAGACTATAAGGATAACTTTTCACAGGCTAAATATAAACCCTTGACACGTTGGTGTGGGGGGGCGTGGAGGGTGCAAAGAAGACAAAGAAGCTCTGGCGTTTTCATTATAATGAGGTGGACCAAAAAAAAATCACAGTTTGGCGGGATAGGAGAAAGTCGGATGTAGGAATACCAGACAATCCTGGGAGTTTTGTTGAACTAGTAACAAAAATCACAAGTGAATGTATACAACCGGAGCAGGATGCACAAGATAGTCAGAGGTTTATTAAGGAGGAAGTGCTAGATCTGATTAAACCTATACATGCAACAGTAAAGATTATTCACATAGGCCAAGAGGAGCACGTAAAGAGTTTACAACATTAAGCGACACAGGATCCTCTCAGGCTGTGATGCTGAAGCATGAGGAGGTATGTACTCTTGAGGGACTATTGCTGGAAAAGGTTCTGGTAACAGGGATTAATTGGTGACGGAAAAAAGACCCTATATTATGTAAAGTAAGGTTAAAAAATCCAGAGAAGAGTGGAGAATTTGTTTTAAGAGTACTGGACAAACTCTCAGCTCCAGTAATACAATTTGTCCTTGAAAAGATGCAGCTGATTCACAGGCAGGCATGCTACCTACTCTAGTGTAAACGTCAGTGGAAACTCGGGCAACATAAGAATGGAAGGGTGCATATTCAGGAACTTTCCCTGATTATGTGGTCACAAGATCACAGAATCACAAGTTGAAGCAGGAGAGATCAACAGTCACAGATAAGGAAGCTGACAAAGCTATATCCAAGACATCTTTTGATCAGATAAGTTGGAGAGATCAGGAGCAACTGGATAAAGATGCAAGTATAGTTAGCTCTGCTAAACTTATCAAATTAGAGCAAAAAGAATGAACATCAATTCGCCACAAAAAGACATAACCCACTCTCACTAATATCCTTACATACAGAATAGGAAGGAAACCACTTCGACCGGGACAACGCATCTGTCCAAGGACAAGTCAAACAGAGGCACATACAATAACGCCTGGAAGCATGGCATTCCAACTATAACTACTTTGATTTAGATACCATTTACCAACCCCAGAGAAAAAGAACAAGAAATGACATCATCACAAGAAATGGTGTCACCACAGGATATCACATCACCAACTTCAGGAAACTAAACATATAAAAGGAAAGTGGGCTACGCCACCAGTGCTTCATTCGGAGGCTCACTGAAGATGTTACCGAGTATGGTGACGAAACGTCTGAAAACGGACCTTCCAGTTCAGCGAGCAAACTTACACCCAAAACCACAACCTGAGTACAAATTTTCTCAAAACATGGTGGAAAGAAGAGAACTTAAAACAGTTGTATCAAAAGACATTTACAGAGATAGAGAGTGAATCCATTCCAGTGTGTTATGATTTAGCAAATGTTGTCTTAATGAGAAATTAGAGACCATCTCATATTCAAGCTGATGAGAAATGGGCAGATATTCATGAAATTGTTTTGTCAGTACAATATAGAATGGACGTGATGCGAGTTGGCGCATGAACTACAATGTTGAGGTCATTTTCGGGTGACAAAAACGCAGGATAAAATACAACGACATTCTTACTCGTCTGGACTACACAAATATGCAATTGAATTTTGCTGCATGTGTCATCCATGTCAGCTAATTGGAAAATCACAGGCAATAATAAAACCTGGACTTTTAATATTAATTCACAAATTTGAGGAACCTTTCTCAAGTGTCATGTATGATTGCGTAGGTCCCCGATCTGAAGAAAAAAATTGGAAATAAGTTTTTTTTACACTAACGAACCTGTGATACAGATTTCCAGAGGCAATCCATTATGCAACATCACAGCTAAAAAGGCTGCTGAAGAATTACTTAAAGTTTTCATGAGACACGGACTACCAATAGAGATCCAGTCAAATCAAGGATCAAACTTCACATCTAATCTATTCAAGGAGGTTATGGATAATTTGGGAATAAAGCAATTCAAATTTACTGCTTACCATCAGGAATCACAGGGAGCGCTAGAGAGATGGCGTCAAACATGTTGGGAGCTAATGGTCAGGATTATCCAGATGATTGGGATAAGAGAGTTCCATTTACATTTCTTG
>NC_057755.1:874264-892408 GCF_004010195.1 Chiloscyllium plagiosum | reverse complement strand
GGCGGCCTTTGTGTGGAGCCACAGAAAATAGGGGAGATAATAAACGAGTACTTTGCATCAGTATTAACTGGGGAAAAGGATATGGAAAATGTAGATTGTAAGTAAATAGATGGAGGCACCTTGCAAAATGTCCAAATGAGAGAGGAGGAAGTGCTGCATGTCTTGGAACGCATAAAGGTGGATAAATCCCTAGGACCTGATCAGGTGTACCCTAGAACTCTGTCGGAAGCTAGAGAGGTGATTGCTGGGCCTCTTGCTGTGATATTTATATCATCGATTGTCACAGTTGGGATGCCGAAAGACTGGAGGTTTTCTAACATTATGCTGCTGTTTATGTAGGGTAATAAGGACAAACCAAGGAACCAAAGATCAGTGAGCCTGACGTCGATGTTGAGCAAGTTGTTGGAGGGAATCCTGTGGGACAGAATGTCCATGTATTTGGAAAGGCAAGGACTGATTAGGGATAGTAAACATGGGAATGGGAAATCATGTCTCATAAACTTGATTGAGCTTTTTTTTGAAGTAACAAAGAGGACTGATGAGGGCAACGCGGTAAATGTGATCGACATGGACTTCAGTAAGGTGGTCGACAAGGTTCCCCATGGGAGATTGATAAGCAAGGTTAGATCTCACAGAATACAGGAAGAACTAGCAACTTGGATACAGAATTGGATCAAAGGTTGAAGACAGAGGTTGGTGGTGGAGGGTTGTTTTTCAGACTTGAGGTCTGTGACCAGTGGTATGGAGAAGGATCGGCGCTGGTTCCTCTACTTTTTGTCATTTACATAAATGATTTCGATTACAAAATTATGAGGGCCATGGATTGGGTAAATAGACAAAGTCTTTTCCCTGGGGTCGGAGAATCCAGAAATAAAGGGCATAGGTTTAGGCTGAGAGCAGGTAGATATAAAAGAGACCTAAGACGCAACATTTTCACACAGACTGCGGTACGTGTATGGAATCAGCTGCCAGACGAAGTGGTGGAGGCTGTTACAATTTCAATATGAAAGAGGCATTTGGATTAGAATATGAATAAGAAGAGTATGGAGTGATATGGACCGGGTGCTGGCAGGTGGAACTTAATTGGTTTGGGATATCTGGTTGGTATGGAAGGGTTGTTCCGAAGGCTCCATTTCCATGCTGTACATCTCTATGACTCTAAACAAAGTAGTGTTTTTGCAGAAGCTATAAATATTAAATCAAACATAATATCAGCACAAATCATCCAGACATAAATAGCATCATAAAAGTGGAGACAATGTTTAGCAAATGATTGATCGCACATTACTGCAGATAATCTATATACCACTTCTTGGTGCAGGGAAGGTGGATGGAGAAATGTACACATAGACTCCTGGAAGAGTCTTCTGACAAACTGGTGAAAAAGTAAATGGATGATAGATTAAGTTCCTGAAATATAGCCATGACTCTTTTTGTTTCAGTTATATAAGCATTTGTTGCTGGCCCGTAATGAGAATAAGACACAATGAAGCATACGTTCTTGGAAACATAATAACAAAATTTGCCTTAACATTGTAGAAGATACAATTCAGAGGGACATGAGTAGTGTTGCATTCTGCTGTGTAGTCTTATTGACTTCACCAGTTTTGAAGACTTGCATTGGTTGATCAGGAGAAATCATTAAAATCCCATCATATTGACAATAATCCATTAAGGATTCTTCAGTCTTAGTGAAATCTGTCAACAATCTTCATTCTTGGTAAATTGTGTTGAAAATGATTCTCTCTGATCCAACTGAATTATTAGCCTCCCTTCATTATGGGAAAAAAGGCACAATCCATGGTTTGTCAACAATTTGGCCAAAGGTTAGAGACAGATAGTTACCTCAGCAGTTAGCATTTGTGAAGGACGGCTCCCAATCGCTGCAGTCCTTCGTACTGAATGTAGCAGTTCTCAAGATCATGTTAATTTACTGAATCACAGAATTCAATGTCAAAACAGAGGCCAACACAATCTGTTGTGGTCAATTGCAAGTCACTTAATGAAAATGTTTCCACACATTTCACTGAGTTCCATGCAAGTCATTTATTCTGAGACTGAAACAGGTATTGCAATGTATTCAGGAGGGTTTTTTTAACCAGTCTTAGTATTTCCAATATTCTCTTTAACAATATCCTTCACATAATCAATGACATGGCACACTGACTGATGACGAAATTGGCACAGAAACTCTTTCAGAGCTGATTGTGGGGAGGACAGACCAACAATTAAATGTTTGAATATTTGAAATCGCCTATCTTCCTTACTGTGGGCCTTACTGAGCAATTTCTGAATGCCCGCGGGGTCAGGAGTCAGGAATTGTACAAAAACCTTTACATATTCTTTGATGATGGAGTGTGGGAATATGTAACACACCATCTGTGCACAATGATGTCTCTCCAAAAGTTCCATCAAAATCCAGATAGGAACTGGGAAGTTTGCAGATTGTACAGAATGAAACCTCCATTTCGAAACACAGTCTTCTTCTCGGAGTCGACAGAGAATGCTAGCTCACCAAGCTTGAGAAACACGTCTTTGGGTGGGGTTGGGGGGGTTCAATCTGACACCTATGGTTTTTCAGAATGTTGTAAATATAGTAGGAATACATTAGGTAATGGTCTTGGGTACATGCTGCTTTTTTTTCTCTCTTTGTGTGAAGAAGGGGCCCAGTGACAAACCGAGGATCCGGCAGCACGAAGGGCTGTAGCACATGGTGTACAGGATCTCGTTCTCCTCTACATATTTGTGAACAGCTGCTGCCAGCGTCTGATCTTTAAAAAAAACCTCGTAAAGTATACCTTCCGTTCATTAGCAACAAATCCCAGGATTTCAGCCCAGATGCTGATCTCAGCCGATTCAAATAAATGCAATACGGTGGCCACGAGCACTGAAGATCCTGGTAGCAGCTTGTGCTGGATTAAACTATACACAATGTCAGACATTTCACAACAGCTTTCGGGAACAGTGCACATAAACTGAGGTTCCGCATTTCTCCGACTGTCAGAAAAATCAATACTGTCTTTGAATTCATCCAAACCATCAAATATAAACAGCAATCCCTCTGGCTTCTTCCAGAGCTCTCCTAGAACACTCCCAAAGTAAAGAGACTGATTCAGTATCAGCTTACTCAGGTTTATCCTACAGTTAATTATTTTCAAATCCTGTAATTTAAAACTGAATTCAAATAGGAACTCTGTGGCCCAGTCATAAACCATCTTTTATACCATTGTTGATTTTCCAATTCTGGAGACTCTGCTCAGTGCTGGTAAAGTTCCAGTTTTAGATTTTTGGGGAGAAAAGCTGCTGAGGAACAACTGATCAGGTCGGATTTTTTTCCAGTACTCTCCGGAGATGTTTCTGTCTCCAATTTTCATGTTCTCGGCCTCTTGCTAGCAGTTCATGTTCTATAGGTTTACTACTTCGAACAGTGGAAACAACCGTTAGCTCAGTGTGTCTACCAACCAACTGGAAAATCTTCACCTGCTCCTATATTGGCATTGTATTCACTCACGATGTTTCAGTTTGGACACGGAGTGTCTCCTTGTATTTCTGTTGAACATCTTCAATTCGAACAGACAGAAATTAGTTCTCCATGTTAGTTTGATTAACATTGAAGGAAACAAAAAAAAATTAATCTCTTTTTACAAAAGACAGCAAAACGTTGCATTTAGTGCACAGACACAATGCAGATTTGTGCAGAAGATAAACGTCCATGCATGAAAACTTCACTTTGTAAGTGAAGGAAGGTCGAGAAAGAATTGAAGGTCTTTAGTTTTAGTCATCGAGATTTCTATGAAGGTCATACATTCCCTGCCAGGTTTATAATGAGTCTTATAACAGACATTATCTTACAAATTCTCACAGGTAACTCACCTAATGTCTCCCAAAGTTTACCTACAAACTGAAAGCCCAGGTGTGTTAATGGAATTCTCTCTGTTTGGATTAGAGCAAATGTTGTATTGGGACCACTTGTATCACCTTCAATATTCAATCCATCCACCGTGGGCACACAATGGCAGCTATGTACACCTTCTCGAAGAAGCACTGCCACAATTCATCTGATTCTTTAGGCTGTACGTTCAGTTTGTTCAGACAAGGGCAGCAGATGAATGGGATGACCACCACAGATTAATTCGCTGTCATTAGGCCAAACCTTACAGTAATGTTCTCATTTCCATATAATAAGCATGACAGGGGTAGAAAAGACAATCCACCACATTCTAAAACACGTGGAATGTTGTGTTCAGCAAGCGACACTGAATAGGCCAGGACTTTCATCCCACTGCAGAAGTGTTAAGGGTGAGGTTCACATCATAAAAGTATTTTATTTTATTAATATCATTGATGGTTTACAAAGTATATGAAGAGTGTAGGTATCCATCTAGAAATGAAGAGGGTCAGCAATAAACCCTGAAGGTCATTCAGGTGAAACATCTTCACTCCAGAGAGGTGTAGAATATGTGACTCATTATCAAAGGAATGGTCCAGATGAACACATGGATGAAAATTGGTTTAACTCACAGAAGGGATACAGTAATACAGGTGAGAGAAGGTACACGGGGAACATTTGAGGTGAATGGGTTGTGTCCGTTGAATAGACTCAATGTTTTTCAATGAACTTCTTCAAAAGTCTCAGTCAATGAGCAGCATGAAAATATGTCAGTCTCAAAATGTAGTTGTAATCATGTCCTCGATGCAAAGAACTAATCTTTTAAATGTATCAGGATCCTGCCAAATATGTTCAGGCTTTCACGGTGTATCAGGACCCTGCGAAGAGTTTACAGGGCTTCACAGTGTGTCAGGATCCCGCTACGTGTTTAGAGTATTTCACGGTGTATCAGGAACCGCCAAACAGTGCACAGAGTTTAACATTACGCCGGGACGCTAATAGTTATGTATCGTGTTTCGCAGAGTATCAGGACCCTGCCAGCTCTGTACAGGGTCTCACAGTGTATCGGGACTCTGCCAGGTGTGTACAGGGTTACAAATTGTAACATGACCCTGCTAGGTTGGTACTGGCTTTGACAATATATCAGGACCCTGCCAGGTGTGCAAATGGTTTCACAGTATAACAGGATCCTGCCGGAAATGTACAGGGTTTCAGTCTATCAGGAACTTGCCTGACATGTAAAGGCTTTAAGAGTGTATCGGGAACCTGCCAGGTGTATACAGGGTTTCAGAGCTTATCGGGAATCTGTCAGATCGGTGCATGGTTTCACAGAGTGTCGGGATCTTGTTAGGTGTTTACAGGGTTTCATGGTGTATCAACTTCCTGCAAAGATTAGATTAGATTAGATTACTTACAGTGTGGAAACAGGCCCTTCGGCCCAACAAGTCCACACCGCCCCGCCGAAGCGCAACCCACCCATACCCCTACATTTACCCCTTACCTAACACTATGGGCAATTTAGCATGGCCAATTCACCTAACCAGCACATCTTTGGACTGTGGGAGGAAACCGGAGCACCCGGAGGAAACCCACGCAGACACGGGGAGAACATGCAAACTCCACACAGTCAGTCGCCTGAGGCGGGAATTGAACCCGGGTCTCTGGCGCTGTGAGGCAGCAGTGCTAACCACTGTGCCACCGTGCCGCCCCTAAGAGTTTGCTGGGTTTCCCAATGTATCAGGAACCTGCCAGGGTGAGTACAGGGCTCACACTGTAACCGGACCTTGCCAGGTGTGTACAGGTTTTCACAGTGTATCAGGAACCTGTCAGCTATTTAGAGGATTTCATAGTGCATCAGCATCCTGCCAGGTCTGAATAGGGATTCACAATTTACCTGGGTACTGTCAGGTTGTACAGGGTTTCACAATGTAAAATATTCTGCCAGGTGTTCACAGGGTTTCGCTGTGTATTGTGACGCTCCCAGGTGTGTATAGGGTTTTCTAGTATAACAGGACCCCTCCAGGTGCATTCCATTTTTCACTGTGTAACAGAAACCTGACAGAGTGTACAGGGTTTCACAGTATTTTGGGACACTGCCAAGTGTGCACAGTATTTCGCAGTGTATTAGGACTCTGACAGCTGTGTACAGGATTTCACAATGTATACTTTTCCTGACAGGTGAGTACAGAGTTTCAGTTTATCATAATCCTGCCAAGTGTACTTTGGTTCACAATGTATCAGGATCCTGCCAAGTGTGTACTGGGTTGCACAGTGTATCAGGATCATGCCAGTCTTGTACAGGATTTCCCAGTGTTCATGACCCTGCCAGGTATGTTCAGGGATGCAAAACGTAGCAAGTTACTGCAAGGAGTGTAGAGTGTATCACAGTGTATCAGGAACCTGGCAGATGTAAACAGGGTTTCACAGTGTATCAGGATACTGCCAGCAGTGTACAGGGATTCCGAGAGCATCAGGACCCTGCCAGGTGAGTACAGGTGTCACGCTATAACCGACCCTGCCAGGTGTGTACAGGTTTTCACAGTGTAGCATGATACTGCCAGGTGTTTAGAGGGTTTCACAATGTATCAGAATCCTGCCAGGTCTGAACAGGGATTCACAGTGTATCAGGAACCTGGAAGATGTGTACAAGATTTCACAAAGAACCTGAATAGTACTGGGAGCATACAGGGTTTCACAGCGGATCAAGATCCTGCCAGGACTGCACAGGGTTTCAAATGTATCAGGAACCTGCCAGGTGTGATCAGGGTTGCAGTTATCAGGCTCCTGCAATGTGTGTACACGGTTTCACACTGTATAAGGAAACTGCCAGGTGTGTACAGCGTTGTACAAGGTAAAAGGTTTTTACTGGACGTGCACATGGTTTCACATTGTATCAGGACCGTGCCAGAGTATATAGGGTTTCCCAGTGTAACACGACTGTGCCACCTGTGTACAGGGTTTCATGGCGAATCAGGATCCTGCAAGGAGTTTACACGATCCTGCCCTGTGTATTCAGTGATTCACAGAGCGTAAGGATCTGTTAGTTGTGTACAGATTTTTACGGTGCATCAGGATCCTGACAGGTTTCTGCAAGGTTTGACAGTGCCCCATAACCCTGCCAGGTGTCTACAAGTTTTGACACTGTATCAGGAACTTGCCAGGTGGGTAGAGCGTTTCACAGCATATCAGTATCCAGCCAGTGGGGTACAGGGCTTCACTCTGTATCAGGATTCTGCCAGGGGTGTACTGGATTTCGCAGTTATCAGGATACTGCCAGGAGTGCACAGGATTTCGCAGTGTATCAGAATCCTTCCAGCTGTAAACAATGATACGCAGCGAATGGGGATACTGCCAGGTATGTACAGGGATTCACATTGTGTCAGGATGCTGTCAGGATACGGTGTATCGCGACCTTGCCAGATGTGTGCAGGTTTTCACATGTAACAGAAGCCTGCCAGGTGGGTACAGAGTTTCACAGTGAATCAGCACCCTGCCAGGTATGTAAAGGATTTCAGAATCAAGGCACTACAAGGTCTGTACAATGTTTTGCACATGTATCAGGTTCCTGCCAGTTGTGTACGGGGATTCACAGTATATCAGAACGGCGCCAAGTATGCACAGGTTTTCACAGTGTATAAGGACTCGGCCAGGTGTATACAGGGGTTCATAGTGTGTCAGGACCCTGACAGCTGTGTATAGAGTTTTACAATAAATCAGGATCCTGACTGGTCTAAACAGGTATTCACAGTGTATCAGGACACAGCCAGGAGTGCACAAGGTGTCACACAGTAACATGACTCTGTCAGGCGGGTACAGGATTTTCATAATATACCAGGACCCTGCCAGGCTTGTACAGGGATTCAAAGAGTCTCAGGACGGTGTCAGGTATATACAGGAGTTCACAGTGTATCAGGACCCTGCCAGCTGTAACCAGACTTTCACAATGAATCAGACCTTGCCAGGTGTGTACAACGTGTCACACTGTAATACGACCCTGCCACGTGGGGGCAGGGTTGCACAGTGGAACAAGGTCCTGCCAGGTCTGTACATGGTTTCACAGTGTATCAAGATCCTGTCAGCTGTGCACAGAATTTCACAGTGTATCAGGATCCTGCAAGGTGTGTACAGGTTTTCCATGTGTCTTAGGAGCTTGCCAGGTGTTTATAGAGTTTGACAATGTAATAGGATCTTGCCAGGTGTGTACGGGGTTTCACAACATATCAGGATCCTGCGAAGATTGCACAGCATTTAACAATGTATCAAGATCCTGCAAATGTGGGTAAAGGGATTCACAGTGTGTCAGGACTCGGCCAAGTGTGTACAGCGTTTCACAGTGTAACAGGATCCTGCCATTTTTCTACAAGGTTCGACATGCATTATGAAACTGCCAGGTGTCCACAAGTTTTGACAATGTATCAGGACCCTGCTAGGCGTGTAGAGCATTTCAAAGTATATCAGCATCCTGCGAGGAATGTACAGGGTTTCACAGTGTATCAGGATCCTGACAGGTGTAGACAAGGTTAGACAGCGTATGGGGACCGTTCCAGGTATCTACAGGAATTCAGTGTATCCGGACGCTGCGAGGTGTAAACAGGGATTCATAGTATATCAGCAGCCTGCCAGATGGGTACAGTGCTCACAGTGTATTAGCACACTACCAGAGATGTATAGGGTGCCACATTTTTAAAGCGACACTGCCACTTTCGTACAGGTTCTCACAGTATATCAGGGACCTGCCAGTTTTGTACAGGGTTTCAGAGTCTATCAGGACGTTGCCTCACATTTACTGGGTTAACAGTGCATCGAGACCTTGCCAGGTTTAACCAGGGTTACACAGTATATCAGGACACTTCCGGGTGTGTACAGCGTTTCACAGCGAGTTAGGACCCTGTCCCGTGTATTAATGGCTTCACAGTGCATCATGATACTACCAGAAGTGTACCTAGTTTCACAGCGTACTCTAACGCTGCCAGGTGTACCCAAGTTTTCACAGGATATCAGGATCTTGCCAGTTGTGTACAGAGTTTCGCAGCATATCAGGATCCTGCGAAGACTGCACAGCATTTCACAGTGTATCAAAATCCTGCCAAATGTGTACCGAGATTCATAGTGTGTCAGGACCCGGTCATGTGTGTATAGCGTTTCACAGTGTATCAGGATCCTGCCAGTTTTCGACAAGGTTTAAAAGCATATCATGACCCTGTCAGGTATTCACAAGGTTTGACACTGCATCAGAACCCTGCTAGGTGCGTAGAGCGTTTCACAGCAAATCAGCATTCTGCCAGGAATGTTCAGGATTTCGTCGTGTATCAGGATCCTGACAGGTGTAGACAAGCTAACACAGCGTATGGGGACCGTACCAGGTGTCTACAGGGATTCACAGTGTATCAGGACGTTTCCAGGTATAAACAGGGATTCATAGTAAATCACCAGCCTGTCTGGTGAATACAGAACTCACAGTGTATCAGCACACTGCCAGGGGTATATCGGGTGTCACATGGTATCAGGATCCTAACAGGTATAAACAACGTTATACAGCGAATGGGGACCACACCAGCTGTATACAGGGGTTCACAGCATATCAGCAGCCTGCCAGATGGGTACAGAGCTTTACAGTGTATCAGCACCCTGCCAGGAGTGCATAGGGTGCCAAGTTTATACAGGGTATCACCGTATATCAGGACATTGCCAGGTTTGTACAGGGTTTCAGAGTCTATCACGACCTTGCCTGACATGTACTGTTTTAACAGTGCATCGAGATCCTGCCAGGTGTAAACAGGGTTTCACAGTGTATCAGGATGCTTCCAGGTGTGTATAGGGTTTCACAGCGAGTCAGGACCCTGCCCCATGTTTTCGTGGTTTCACAGTGGATCATGATACTGCCAGACGTGTAGAAGGTTTCACAGTGTATCGTAATGCTGCCAGGTGTACCCAAGGGTTCACAGTTTAGCAGAGCATTCTCAGTTGTGCACAGATGTTCACAGTGTATCAGGATCCTGCAAGTTGGGTACAGGCGTCCACAGTGTATCAGGGCCGTGCCAGATGTGTACAAGGTTTTACAGTGTATCAGGACCAGGCCAGGTGCGTACAAGGGCTTCAGAGTGTATCAGGACCATGCAAGCAGTGTGCAGAATTTCACAGTGAATCAGGAGCCTGCCAGGTGTGTACAGAGTTTCACAGTGTATCCGGATCCTACAAGGTGTGTATCGGGTTGACTGCGTATCAGGATCCTGCTAGATGTGTACAGGCGTTATCAGTTGAACCGGATCCTTCCAGGTGTGCACAAGGTTTGACAGTGTCCAAGGATCTTGTCAGTCGTACACAGAGGTTCACAGTGTATCAGCACCATGCCAGGTTTGGACAGGATTTTCAAGTGTTCCGGATCCTGTCAGGTGTTACAGGGTTCAATAGCGTATTAGGATCTTGTCAAACGTTTGTCAGAACCCTGCCAGGTTTTTATAGGGTTTCACAGTGTATCAGGATCCTACCAAGTGTGTACATTTTTCACAGTGTAAAAGGACGCTGTCAGGTGTCCACAAGGTTTGAGAATGTGTCAGGACTCTTCCAGGTATGTAGTGCGTATCACAGTATATTGGCATCCTGCCAGGAGGGTATAGCGTTTCACAGTCAATCAGAACGCTGTCTGACATGTACAGGACTTAACCGTGTATCGGGATTCGGCCAGGTGTGTACAGGGTTTCACAGTGCATCAGGATCCTGCGAGCAGTGTACGGAGCTGAACAATATAAAATAATCCTGCCAGGTGTGCAGACGGGTTCACATTTTTACAGAATCCCCACAGGTGCATTCCGGGTTTCACAGTGTATCAGGACACTACCAGATCTGTACAGGGTTTCATAGTGTATCAGGATTCTGCCAGGTGGAGACAGTATTTCACAGTGCATGAGGACCATGCCAGGTGTGTACAGGGTTTCACAGTGTATCAGGATCCTGTCATGTGCGTACACGATTTCACAGTGTAACAGGATCCTGCATGGTGTGTACAGGATTTCACAACGTATGAGCAACCTGCCAGGCGTGTCCAGAGTTTCACAGCATTGAACAATCCAGCAGGGAGTAACCAGCATTTCACAGTGTGTCCGGCTCCTGCCAGGTGTGTAGAGGGTTTCACAGTTAACCAGGATCCTGCAAGGAGAGTACAGGGTTGACTGTGTATCAGGATCCTGCTGGATGTGTGCATGGTTCTTTGATTGAACGGGATCCTTAACGGTGTGCACAAGGTTTGACAGTGTATCAGGTCCCTGCCACTTGTATACAGGGTTTCACAGTATACCAGGACGCGGCCATGCGTGTACAGGGTATTAGGATCGTTCCAGATCTGTCCAGCATTTCAGCATCCTGTGTATCAGGATCCTGCCAGGTGTGCAGAGGGCTACACAGTTTATCAGAAACTTGAAGGACTGTACAAGGTTTACTGTGCAACAGGAGACTTCTAGATGTGTACAGGGTTTTTCAGTCTAACTGGATCCTACTAAGTGTGCACAAGTTATGGCAGTGTATCAGGACCCTGCCAGGTGTGTACAGGGTTTCACACATTATCAGGATCCTGCCAGGTGCGGACTGGGTTTCACAGTGTAACATGATCCTGGCACGTGTGCACAGGGTTTCACAGAGTATCAGGATCCTGTCATGTGTGTATGGAGATTCACAATGTATTGAAACACTGCCAGGTATAAACACGGTTTCACAGCGTGTCTGGGCCCTACCAAGTGTATATCCGGTTTCACTGTGTATCAGGATCCTGCAAGATCAGTCCAGATTTTCACAATATATGATGGTACTGCAAGGAGTATCCAGCATTTCACAGTGGATTAGCGTACTGCCAGATGTGTAGAGGATTTCACAGTCTTTCAGGATCGTGCAAGGTTTATACAAAGATGACTGTGTATCAGGCTCCTGCTAGATGTATACAGGGTTTTTTCAGTCTAACGGGATCGTGACAGGTGTGCACAAGGTTTGACAGTGTATCAGGACCCTGCCAGGTTTGTACAGGGTTTTACAACGTATCAGGATCCTGCCAGGTGTGTACAGGGTTTCACAGCGTATTATAGTCATGAGGTGTGTACAGGGTTTCACCGTGTATCAGGACCCTGTGAGGTGTGTACAGGGTATCCAGCGCGTCCGGATCCTTCCAGGTCTGTACAGGGTTTCACAGCGGATCAGGATTAAGCCAGGTGTGTACAGGGTTTCACAGTTTATCGGGACCCTGCCTGTCGTGTACAGGAATAAATAGTCTATCGGAAACCTGACAGGTGTGTTCAGGCTTTCACATTATTTTAGGACTCTGCCAAGTGGTTAAATAGTTTTACAGTGTACTGAGACGCTTCTAGGAGTATGCAGGGTTTCACAGAGTAACAGTGAACTACCAGGTGCCTGCAGGGTTTCACAGTGTATCAGGAATGTGCCAGGTGTGTGCGGGGTTTGACAGTGTATCAGGACACTGTCAGGTGTGTATCGGGGTTCACAATGCATCAGGACTCAGCCATTGGGTACAGGGTTTCACAGTGTATCAGCAGCCTGCTAGCTGTTTAGAGGGCTTCACAATGTATCAGAACCATTCCAGGTGTGAACAGGCGTTCACAGTGTATCAGGATCCTTCCAAGTATGTACAGGGCTTCACAGTTTATCAGCACAATGCCTTGTGTGTACAAGGTGTCACGCTGTATCACGACCCTTCCAGGTGGGTACGCTGTTTCATCACAATATATCAGGATCCTGACAGGTTTGTACAGTGCTTCACGATGTATCAGGACGGTGCCAGCGGTGTACATTGTTTCACAATGTATCAATGTGTGTACAATGTAACAATGTTTCACAATGTATCCTATACGTCTGTACAGGATATCATGCTGTAATGCGACCCTGACAGCTGTGTACTAGGTTTCAGAATAACACGACTCAGCCAAGTGCAGATTTTCATCGTCCATCAGGAACCCGCATGACATGTACAGGATTTAACAGTGCATCGGGAGATTGCCAGGCGTATACAGAGTTTCACAGTCTATCGGGATCCCGCCAGGTGCGTAAAGGGTTTCAGAGCGTATCATGACCCTGCCAGATGTGTACAGAGTTTCACAGTGCATCAGTATCATGCAAGGAGTGTACAAGATTTCACAGGCACAGAGAATCTGCCAGGTGTGTACAGGACTTCAGTGTGTGCCAGGAACCTGCCTGTCGTGTGTGCAGAGTTTCATAAGGTATCAGAACCGTGCCAGGTGTGTACAGGGTTTTACATTGTATTGGTACCCAGCCAAGTGTTTACAGGGTTTTACAGTGTACCGGACACTGCCAGATGTGTGCCGGGTTTCGCAGTATATCGGGACCCTGCAAAATTTGTACAGTGTTTTTCAGGGAATCAGGATCCTCCCAGATGTAAATAGGATCTCACAGTGTATCAGGGAACCAACAGGTTGGACATTGTTTCCAAGTGCATCAGGATCGTGCCAGGTATGTACAGGTTTCAGAGCGTACCAGGATCCTGCCTGGTGTGTACAGAGTTTAGTGTATCAGGTTCCTGTCAAGTGTGTACTAGAATTCACGGTGTAACAGGATCTTGCCAGGTGTGTGCAGGGTTTCACAGTGTATCTGGACCCTGCAAGGTGTGTACAGAGTTTCACAGTGTATCAAGATCCTATCAGATGTGTATAGCAAATCAGGATTCTGCAACTGGTCTACAGGATTTGACAGTGTATCAAGATTCTGCCAGGTGTGCACAGAGTTTTACAGCGTATCCTGAACGTTAGGTGAGTACAGGTTTCAACATATGTCTGGACCCTGCCCGGTGTGTACAGGGTTTCTCAGCTTATCAGGATTCTTCCAGGTGTGTACAGGGTTTCACAGCCATTTCGGATTCTGCCAGGTTTGTACAGGGTTTCAGTGTGTCAGACCCTGCCAGGTGTTCACCAGGTTTGACAGTCTATCGGGGCCCTGCGTGGGTTTCCTCCGCGTGCTCCGGTTACCTCCCATAGTCCAAAGATGTGCAGGTTAGGTGAATTGGCCATGCTAAAATGCCCGTAGTGTTAGGTAAGGGGTAAATGTAGGGGTATGGGTGGATTGCGCTTCGGCGGGTCGGTGTGGACTTGTTGGGCCGAAGGGCCTGTTTCCACATTGTAATGTAATCTAATGTAATTGTACAGGGTTTCACAGTGTATCAGGACACTTCCAGATGTGTGCAGGGTTTCACAATGTATCAGGATCCTGCCAGATGTGCACAGGGATTCATAGTGTGACAGAATCCTGCCAGGTGTGCACAGGATTTAACAGTGTA
The DNA here is from genome assembly GCF_004010195.1 of Chiloscyllium plagiosum. NCBI lineage: Eukaryota > Metazoa > Chordata > Chondrichthyes > Orectolobiformes > Hemiscylliidae > Chiloscyllium > Chiloscyllium plagiosum. The sequence goes on along the minus strand of NC_057755.1, from coordinate 878,231 downwards.
TCAGAATCCTGTCAGGTGTGTTCAGAGATTAACAGTGAATCAGACTTCCGCCAGGAGTGTGCAGGGTTTCACAGTGCAACAGGAAACTACCAAGTGTAAACAGGCATTCACAGTGTAACGGGTCGTTGGCAGGTGCTTTCAGCATTCCAGAATTTCAACACCCGGACAGGTGGATACATAGTTTCACTGTGTATCAGGACGGTTTCAGGGGTGTACATCGTATCACACTGTAGCATGACCCAGGCAGGTGTAAACAGGGTTTCACAGTGTGTCAGATCCTGCTAGGTGTGCACAGGATTTCACCGTGTAACAGTATGTTGCCCTGTGTGTGTGCAGAGTGTTAGAGTTTACCTAACATGTGCTGGTTTACCAGTGTATTGGGACTCTGCAAGGTATAAGGATGGTTTCACAGCGTATCAGGAGGCTTCCAGGTGTACACATCTTTGACAGTGTATCGGAACGTTATCAGGTGTGCACAGAGTTTCACAGTTTGAGAGAACCCTGCCAGATGTGTGCAGGGTTACACCGAGCATCAGGATCCTTCAAGGAATTTACAGGGTTTCACAGTGTACCGGGATGCTGTCAGGTTCACAAAGGGTTTCACAGTGTGTCAGGACACTGCCAGGTGTCTACAGGGTTTCAAAGAGTATCAAGATACTGCCAAGTGTGCACAGGGTTCCACAGCGTAAAATAATTCTGCCAGGTGTGTACACGTTTTCACAGTGTTGAAGAACTCTGTCAGGTGTGTGCAGGGGTTCACAGTGCAGCAGGACCGTGCCAGGTGTGTACAGGGTATCACAGTGTATTGGGACCCTGCGAGATGTTTACAGGGTTTCACAGTTGAACAGGATCCTGCCAGATGTGAACAGGTTTTCACAGTGTATCAGGACGTTGCCAGGTGTGCACAGGTTTTCACATTGTTGCCAGGATCCTGACAGGTGTGTCCAGGGTTGAATGCTGCCAGGTGTGTACAGTATTTCACAGTATGTCAGCGTCCTGCAAGGACAGGGCAGGGACTTTCTCAGTGTATCAGGACACTGCCAGGCAAGTATAGGGTTTCAGAGTTTATCAGGGTTCTGCTAACTGGTTACACGGTTTCACATCGCGACCCTGCCAGGTGTGTGCACGGTTTCACAGTTTAACAGGATGCTGACAGGTGTATACAGTGGTTTACAGTGTACTGGGTACCTGCCAGTTGTTTACAGGGAAACACTGTTGAGCAGGATCATACCAGTGTGCACAGGGACTCACAGTAAATCGTGATCCTGCCAGGTGAAAACAGGTTTTTACAGCATATCGGAAACCTGCCAGCTGTGTATAGGGATTCAATATAACACAACCGTGCCAGATGTGAACAGGGATTCACAGTGTATGAGGATCCTGCCAGCTGTGTACCAGGTTTCACAATGTATCAGGACTCTGCCAGGTTTGTGCACGGGTTCACGGAGTATCAGGTCACTACCATGTGTGTACAGGGTGTCATACTGTAACAAAACCCTGCCTGGTGTTTACTGGGTTTCACGATGTATCAGTATTCTGTCAGGAATGTACAATATTCCACAGTGCATCTGGACCCTGCCCGGACTGTGTAGGGTTTCACAGCGTATCAGGGTCCTGCCAGGAGTAAATACGATTTCACAGTGTATGGGGACTCTGCCCCGTGTGTACAGGGTTTCACAGTGTGACAGTGCCCTGCCGGGTGTGTACAGGAATTCACGCTGTATCGTGACACTGCCAGGTGTGCATAGAGTTTCAGAGTGTAACAGGATCCTGCCAGGTATGTATGTTTCACAGTGTTTCAGGACACTGCTTCACATATACGGTGTTTAACACGTTATCACGACACTGTCAGGAGTATGTATCGGTGTTCACAGTGTATTGGTACACTGCCAGGTGTATACACAGTGTTTCACAGTGTAACGCGAGCCTCCCTGGTGTGTTCAGGTATTCAGAGTGGAACGCGACCCTGACAGCTGTGTGCAGGGTTTCACAGTGTATCACGACCTTGCCAGGTGTGTACAGGGTTGCACAGTATATTGGGACCCTGTCAGGTCCGTGCAGTGGTTCACAGTGTACCAAAACGCTTCCAGGTATGTACAGTGTTTCACAGTGTATCAGGACGCTGCCAGCTGTGTACAGGATTTCACAGTGTACCGGAACCCGGCCAGGTATATCCAGGGCTTACTGGTGTATCAGGATTCTGCCACGTCTGTACAGAGTTTTACAGTGCATGGTGTCCCTGCCAAGTGTGTACACGGTTTTACAGTGTATCAGGATCCTTCCAGGCGTGTAAAGGGTTTCACAATGCGTCAGCACCTTGTCTGATATGTATGGTGTTTAACAGTGTATCGGAGCTTTGCTGGATGTGTACAGGCATTCAAAGTGCATCGGAACCCTACCAAGTGCATACATAGTTGCACAGCGTATCATGACCCTGCGATGTATGTAAAGGGTTTCACAGTGTCACGCGACCCTACCAGGTATGTATAGGGTTTCGCAGAGTAACAGGATGTTGCCAGGTGTTTACGGGGTTTAACAGTGGGTCAGGATCCTATCTGACACGTCCTGGGCATAGAAGTGTATCAGGACCTCGCCAGGTGTCCACAGGGTTTTCCCGTGTAACACGACCCTTGCAGGAGTGTACAGATTTTCACAGTGTATCGAGACCCTGCTGGGTGTGCCCAGGGTTTCACAGTAGTTTGGTTTCCTGCCAGGTTTGTACAACGTTTCAAGTGTAACAGGATCCTGCCAGGTTTGCATAGGGTTTCACACTGTATCATGATCCTGTCAGATGTTTATCGGGTTTCACAGTGTGTCGGGACCATACCTGACGCGTACAGGGTTTCACAGTTTAACAGGATTCTGCCAGGTTCGTCCAGAATTTCACTGTGTTTGTGTATCCGATGCAGTTTCCATGCATACGGGAAAAAAACCTCTGTGGACTCTATAAGTTGAATCTACATAAAACAGGTGAAATTAAAACCAATTGGAATTATGTTTCCCAGCGCTGAACTTCAGATTCACAAGTTTGAAACCAAAGAAAAAGTACTTAAAGTCAAACACACTGATGTGCAGAAATATAGAACATAGAACAGTACAGCACAGAACAGGCCCTTCAGCCCACGATGTTGTGCCAACCATTGATCCTCATGTAAGGTAAACCTAATGTACGAACCCTCAGATTTCTGTGATCATATGCATGTCCAGCAGTCTCTTAAATTTCCCCAATGACCTCGCTTCCACAACTGCTGCTGGCAACGTATTCCATACTCCCACAACTCTCTGCGTAAAGAACCTGCCTCAGACATCCCCTTTATACATACTGCCAAACAGCGTAAAATTATGAGCCCGCGTGTTAACAATTTTTGCCGTGGGAAAAAGTCTCTGGCTATCAACTCTATCTATGCCTCTCATTATATTGTACACCTCAGTTAGGTTCCCCCCTCTTCCTTCTTTTTTCCAATGAAAAAAGTCAGAGCTCAGACAACCTCTCTTCGTAAGATAAGCCCTCCATTCCAGGCAGCATCCTGGTGAACCTCCTCTGAACCCTGTCCAAAGCATCCACATCTTACCTATAATAGGGCGACCAGAACTGACATAATATTCCAAGTGCGGTCTAACCAAAGTTTTATAGTGCTGCAACAAGATCTCACGGCTCTTAAACTCAATCCCCCTGTTACTGAAAGCCAAAACACCATATGCTTTCTAAAGAACCCTGTCCACTCGGATGGTAATTTTAATGGATCTATGTACCTGCACACCAAGATCCCGCTGTTCCTGCACAAGAATCCTGTCTTTAATCCTGTACTCAAATTTCAAGTTCGACCTTCCAAAATGCATGTCTTTGCATTTATCCAGGTTGAACTCCATCTGCCACCTCTCAGCCTGTCTCTGTCAATGTCACGCTGCAGCCTAAAGCAGTCCTCTATACTGTCAACGAATCCTCCAACCTTTGTGTCGTCTGCCA